>NW_017675900.1:0-36910 GCF_001879085.1 Nicotiana attenuata | reverse complement strand
CTGCACAGGAATCGAAGAGTCATGATTCAAAACGTGCGCCGGAAACCAAAACGTCACTTCATCCTCTGAACCGCCTCGGGGGCAAATATAATGATGATGCATACAGGCGATGACATCATTCCAAAAAGGAAGTCACGCTTCAGCGGCTCAACAGCGTCATATGTTTCACTTCGTTCATATTTCCGCCCCCGGCCGAGGTCAAATTCTCCTAAGACGAGGTTCGCATTTCCGCCCGCCGAAGACGCCCACCAAACGCGTCTCCAACGAGCGGAGGGACTAACTGTATAGGGTCAAATTTGACCCTCAGTATCTCTACGCTAGTGGGTACGCCCAATGAGTGTACGCCGACCAACGTAGCGGGTACGACTCGGCCCTGAGGACCAAAGCGGCGTCGTTTAGAACTCAGCATCTATACTAGGGAGACGTTACCTATCTCTGTAACTTTTTGATTCTTTCGAGGAAGGTCTCCTATTATATAAAGGAGACCTCCACATTGTAAAAAGGGGATCTGATCGAATACAACTCTCTCATTTTCTGTCTTTCTCTCTCTATATCACTACTTCTGACGAAAATATCTTATTAACATACATTGTCACTTTGCCATACTAGATCTACAATAATATTATCATCTTTGCATCTCTAGGCTTATTATATTTGATTACGATTTACCCCTTCTCTATTTTTTGATTGTTTTATCGCTTACAAAGTACATCGTTAACTTTTGAGCCAAACATTACTATCAAAGCAACTCATCTTGTCAAATAGTACTAATAGTTTTGATAAAGTGATTAATATAGGCCAAGGGTCAAATAAATAGAAATTGTTGGACTGGGAAATTGGTGGTTTTAGGTGGGTTTAACGGCAGGTTTGGCGGCTTTGGACTGCTGCGTTTTGTCAAGGGAACGAGGCTGACCTTTTGAGCCTCAAGAGTGAGAGGTGGTTGCCTCCAACGAGAGGAACCAAACCGAAACAGAGGGGGGAATCGTTGGAGATTTTGTGGGAAAATGGAGTTACTTTCTTTGCAAATCTGATCTTTGGAGGAAGGGGAAACGGCTGCTTTGTGGTGAATTTTTTAAGAACCAAGAATCAATCTGCTGCTCTAGGAATTATCGGGAGGGGGGTGACCGTTCTTTCTCTGTTTTTTCTTTTGTGCAAGCTTTGCTATGGGGTTTTTGGAGTAGTTTTGGGTTGGAGTTTTTGGTTGATTTTTATGGAAGAAGATGGGTGGCTTACATGGTAGAGACAATGGTACTCAAAGGCTGCATTTTCATGGCCAAAAGCTAATGTGACAGTCGTGACTTTTAAAAGCAAAAATAGAGGTGTTTGTGGTGATGGGATGACCGCCTTTTTAGAGCTATTTCAACGTTGGTTTGGGGTGTTTTTATGGAGTTTAAGGGTTGTTTTTGCTGGGTTACATGGGCTATTTTTCAGCACTTTTTCAGCTGAAAGTTTCAGCTTAGTTTGGGATAATTTTGGAGCTAGTTCGACTGGAAAAGATGGTGGTAAAGAGCTGGTTGTGTTTGGTGGGTTATGGCGTCAATGGAGGCATTTACATGGTGTTTTGTGGTGGATTTTTATTTACCTTTAAAATGGTAATTACAATTAGATTTGATTTTGTGGTTCTAAAAATACGTGATCTATTTTTATGTTAGTTGTTAGGCAATAGATGTTAATAATGAGTTAGTAAAATGAGATAAGAGTTTAAATATAGTATGTTGTGCAAATCGTGTAGCCGAGAATAGGGATCTCGAGCTAGCCTAAGTGGGGCCTCGAGGTCGAGCTAGATGGGCTTAGCTGGGAATGATCAATAAGGACTAACAGATCTAAGGGCCTTGGTGATGGCTCTTTATGATCAATAATGAGCAATAAATGAAGAACGATTAATGAAATAAAATTAATGTAAATTTCCCAGATGTTGGTGGAAACATAATTATGTAACACCCCTGACTTTAGGCAGAGTCCCACATCGGCAAAACATAAGAGGGATGTTGGGTATATAAGTTAACAAGCCTTACACCGTAGTGACACGTTTTAAACCCGCGAGGGCCTAGGCCCAGAGCGGACAATATCACTAGTGGGCTGGGCTGTTAAAGATGGTTTCAGAGCCACTCTTGTGTCAGCCATGCCGATGGTGGGTCAGAGTTCAACCGAGTTTAGGCAAATCCCGGTTAGGCGGGGCAAACCTCAGTGCTGAGTCTAGGAAAATCCCATGGGGTGGGGCAAACCTCAGCGAGGACGCTGAGTCCATAAGAGGGGGTGTATGTAACACCCCTGACTTTAGGCAGAGTCCCACATCGGCAAAACATAAGAGGGATGCTGGGTATATAAGTTAACAAGCCTTAGACTCTAGTGACGCGTTTTAAACCCGTGAGGGCAATATCACTAGCGGGCTGGGCTGTTAAAGAACAATGAAATTAAAAATAAGCAATAAAATCAAGGGAGAATATGTTTAAGTTAGAGAGCAGAGAATGTTCTTATTCTAGTGTTGAATATCATCTGTGAAAAAAATGACAAGGATCCCCTTTATATAGAAGGGGGAATCCCAACATAGTACATATGCATTTATTACAAAGATATGCAGCTCGTACAACTATTTAATGTCATGGTACGGACTTGTACTATTCTTATAGACCTGGTTAGCTTTAACCACTTGCCTTTTGAGAATTTCTCGCTTGTATAAGATAACCACCGATTTGCGTTGTCCTGAGGTTGAGCATGGAGAACCCTCGGGGTCGAACCTCGAGCTCTTCTTCGAGGCTTCTGAAGATGGGTTGTGGAACGCCGTAGTGATTACAAAATCGGACTTTTCGATTTTAGCCATGTACAGATAGTCCATGCATTTCTTAGAATAGAATGATATGAAACGACTTTGACATTAACTTCCTCGAGCCTCTCATGATGGCGTCATGCTTATGACGTAAGCTATTGTGATGACTGAAACGTCCCATCAGTTCATCTCCCCAGAAGCATTCAATACACTGTCGGATTATTTTCCCAAAAGCGGTGATTTCGTCGCCAATCTGTTTCCCGAAAAGCATTGATTGCGCCTATCGATATGTTTCCCAAAGGCATTGATTACGCCATCGGTTACGTTACTTCCTTTCTATAAATGGGAGGTTGCTTGATCCAAGACTTTATTCAATCTTTTTCACCAGCTTTTGGCCCTCTCCTTTCTCTATATCTTTTTCCAAATTTCTATCTTTATGGTTCAAACTTGCGACCATAAGGTCATATGGCAATAACTCGGTCAGTTATGCCATGGATCTTTTTCAAAGCTTTTCCTCGCTGAGTGGGACTATACTGGGTTGATGTTGTTGTTGTTATTGTTATTGGCCCGAGATAACGAAAGAGAAACCTCAAATTCTTCCCGCACTAGAAGATATATGGACTGCAAACCGCTGCTCATCTCTCTTAACTTCAACCTGGTGTGGCGCCTCATTCCTTTCGCTTTCCACGGAATAAAGTGGCATCATCTACTAACTTTTGCATCCCACACCGGTGCAATGTCTCAAGAAGTGGCTTCACAATAGTAGTGTTGACGAGACCCGTACTCGCCAAATTTTTCACCAAGCCACAATTTCCCTGCTTATTAAAAGCTTCTGCTCTTTGATAGGCTATAACTGTCTCGGAAGAGTCTCTCGAAGATATTGCTCTGAAGATCGAAATGGGGTCCTCGAGGGAACGGTTTTCGCAGATGTCGCACCCGAGGATGTACCCTCAAAAGTAGTTTAGGCTCTTTAGCTATTGTTTTTTGCTTCTTTGTTTCTATGTAAGGACCCCTCGTGGGCTTCTGTAATCGCCGCTTATTAATACAACAGTTTCTTCAATTTGCCTTTGTCTTGTGTGGATTCCCTTGGTTTTCGATTAGTTAATATGATATTCCCTGAAACATTTTGCCATCCCCCGGACTAAGTCTGGATCGATCTGATACAAACTTAGGCCATCGGGACTTCCGAGCTTGAATTGAATGAGAGCGGGGCCTCGAATTTCTTCAAAATAAAACTTAGCCCTTTTAGGCCCCGTTGATAGTCTTTGAGTGAAAGTTCACTTGATCATCTGAAAATAAAGATAGCCCTTAGGCTTTTGCAAATGGTCCTTGAGCGAGGATACACTCTAACTCGGGTGGCCCTTGGGCTTAGTAGTCGAGCGAGCATTTGAACTCGAAATAAAGATAGCCTTGAGGCCTTATGAATAGTCCCGAGTGAGAACTGGCTCGAAATCGGGTGGCCTCGAAAACTTGCTTTGAACTTAAAATGAAGATAACCCTGAGGTGTTATAGATAGACCCTGAGCGAGGATATACTCGAACTCGGATGACCCTTGGGCTTAGTGATCGAGCGAGCGTTTGAACTCGAAATAAAGATAGGAATTTTTACATTCCTATGCCACATAGGAAACCTTATTACCCTCAATGTTTAAGGTTTGACTTAATTACACTTAGTATACCAAATTACCAATTTTATACCATAATTAATTAATGGTATAATTACACTTAGTAAAACGAAGCTGAAATGGGAAACCCCTCGCCATATGCACGTAATTGTCTTAAAATATAGGACATTGTACATTTATAATATAAACTAGTATCTATGAACGTGCGTTACACGTTAATAATGACACGTGATGGTTTAAACATTTATTTATATGAAAGAATAATAAAATTTAATTAATGAGAGTAATTTTATGTATAATAATACAACAATCATCTAAATGCCGAAAAATATTATTACATTAGCATAATGCATGAATTTAAAATAAAAGGACAGCATCAAAACTTACAAAAATGGTCAATTTTGTCGTGTTAGATAATTTTTGTGAATAATATTTTTTTTTGTGTATGTTACCTCCTAATGCTTTGGTTGATTTGCCTAAATCTGAATTCTTGATATCCCCCTTGAAATTGTAACATACTGTTGTTCGTGCAAGAAAATATATTGCGGTCAATATAGCCTAATATTTAGGATGTTTGTCCTTGTATATTTATTATATTTGCAAAACATAAACATACTAAAAATTATTTTCATATAAATTTAAAAGGATATTCCTTAGTTTCGGAAGACGAAAGTTGAATTAGGGATAAAATTATACTTAGAAGCACAATGACCAGTATCATAATTTTTGCATGTATGACGTTATTGTGAAAACTTCTATACACTATCTGTGTGCTATTACATAAGTTATTCGGTGTATCTAAGTTTTCGGTAGCATGACGGACATATTTTTCTTCAAAATCAACCTATATATAATAGAAGATCAATTTTAACTTAGTCTATAATATATGCGGTGACACTAACATACGTAAAAAAAATATTAACCTTGACAACAAAAATGTATGGTAGAAGGCCATTTGGTATTAAAGTATTTAAGTATATTCTT
Source organism: Nicotiana attenuata (assembly GCF_001879085.1). Lineage (NCBI taxonomy): Eukaryota > Viridiplantae > Streptophyta > Magnoliopsida > Solanales > Solanaceae > Nicotiana > Nicotiana attenuata. The sequence continues at coordinate 31,535 of NW_017675900.1, read as the reverse complement.
CTTGGTAGTAATTATTGGTATCATTTCTGTTGAGTCAAAAATTGAAAAATATTTTGTTTTTACTAAAAAATTTTGCAATCCACCTTTACTTTAGTTGATCAACATATTCATTTCTGCTAGTTAAGATATCTTGTTAATTCTATCATGCGATTTGCACAATTTGCGTTTTAATCTAATAATAGAAATATTTCTCTTATTAAATCCACTACAATTACTATTGGAGTTGATAACCAAGTGTTCAGGAAGAACCAAATCATCTTTTATTGGATGTTTTTCTTCATTTTTGACACGAAGCAAGAAGACACTAAATCTTGATATGTTCTTACTTTATATTTCTTGTGAGTTGAATCTTTTTCATTTAAGGCCAAAAGTATAACTTTGGCAAGTTAGTTATGTTTTTGTCGATTTTGGAACTGCCTGTAGTACTTGACAGAAATCACCTCCCAAACCATTAATTTTCCACCAAACGGTTCATAATATCCAATATATCTCTAGAACTCCGAGCAATTATTTCGATCGTTTGACACTTAGCAATAAGTTCTTCATCCCATATTATCAACTTTGCTTTTCTTATAAATTTGTGATGGTTATTTAAATTGTTTGAAGATGTATATCAAATCTAAAGTGGGTGGCCTCATAATAAAATCGTTATTGGTACATCACTTGCTATTATTGTTAATAGTGTCATGTCTCTTGATATGATATTTGCAAGTAATGCGTGACATAAAAATATTATTTCGATTCCACCGGAGGCATCTACAAAGAATAATCCTGTTATACCAGAGTCGAATCTTTGTAATATAGTCTTGAAAACTTGTTCTTGTTTAAGATTTAGCTTTGATTGTGTTTCCTCAGACACTTGTATAACATTTTGATTCTTAATAATATACTAACCTTTTAAATTTATGTACCCTAAAAAAATTTTAAACTCGAAGAAGAATTTTACTCATGAATTTAAAAAATAATTGAATTGGATTCTCTTGCTAAATAATTAATTAAAAGATCTAATTATTTAGTTTTAATATAAAAATATTTTATTCTATGTTGATTCAAATCTTAATATTAGTTCACCTCTTGTTTCGAATATCATCCACCATAATTTTTTTTTCAAATACTAAAAGATTGATCTGACATTTCGCGTTTAGATCTTTATGTTTGTAGAATCATTAGTGGTATTGACTCTTACCAACCATTTTTTCCCTTTTTTCTCACATATTTATATTCTTAAATATTTTCTTAGTTGTTGTTTAATAATTGGATATTTTTCAATATTACAAGAAAAATTGATTTAAAAAATATTATTTGAGTAGGAACGTAGTTCAAATATAATATAAAAATATATTATCGTGGGGGTATTTTTATTTCTTCTCAATTTTAACTTTTTATGCAGTCCATTTAATATTACCTTTTTGTGGGTATTGGACATTATGGAGTGGTAATGTATTGCCAATACAGAGGATTAATTTTTATGAAATTAATTTTATTAAACGTTCCTACATATTTATAATAAGAATCTAATAAATAGAATTTTATTTAAAATCTTAAATATTAAACATTAGCGTAGAAGATATTGTAGTCCAACAAATAGATTATTGCAGTTATGTCCTTTTCCTATGAGTTCTTTCATTTAATATTTTATGGTTATTTTGGTCTATTTGTAATATTATTTTGATAATAATATAGGCTCTTCTTTTTCTAAATAAATTTGGACAATATAATATATTCTCAAATTAAATTAGTAATAGGACATTATAATACATTTTCAAATTAAATTAGTAATAGAAATTTTTAAGAAGTATATCCTAAAAGTAATAGGATTACATAACTAAAAATACGTATCTACCCCGAATGTAATTTATCTATCTATATCTATCTATCTAATATCTATATCTTTCGATGGATAATCCTATGTTGGATAAAATTGTCAAAGTTAAAACTTTACCATATTAGGACTTTAAAATTAATTGCAATTATAATTCTAGCCTATCACTAATTAAGTTAGAAATAACTTAATATTAAGGACCTTGAAGTGAAGTATGAATATATTACCACTTTAAACTTGACATTTTAGTCGTTTTATGATAAATGGATTTTTTAAAATACTATTCGAAAGTTCTTTTTTTTTTTTTAAACGACATGTAAGTCCCACAATTGTTTGAAGCTTGCTATACACGCTCCTTTTAGATTTTTTTGTACTTAAATTATTAAACAAACCATAAAAGATGTTGAGATGTATGTACAACGTGTAATATTATACCTGAAAGTAATTATACTAAGAGCATTCCTAAAGGTAATCATGTAGGATTCATAATGTGTTGTATTATGTCCTAAAACTAATAGGATTATAAGACTAATATCTAGAATTCCGGTTATATCTTTTTTTTTATGAGTTATTATGCTTAATATTCTAAGGTTATTTTTGTAATCCGATATCGTATTTATGCTTTTATAATAATATAGATATAGATAGATAGATAGAAACTGAACCTAAAGGGGCATTCATTACGGACGACAAGCTTCGGATATACGATTTCAGCAAAAAACACGAAAACTATTTCTATTGCCAATACAACGTGTTTAGTCAAATATTTCTATTAGTTAATACAACATGTTTAGTCAATTTCTAGCAGAAGAAAGAATAAAGTTTCCGGTAAAATGGAGCAGAATGGATACTGAGAACTCAGATAACAAACCCCAACTAGCCTGGGATTGAAGCATAGTTATTGCTTTTTTTTTTTCTTGAACCAAAAGAATCAATAATGGGACAATAAATACTACTGAAGTACAAACACTGTCACTTTACTCCAGAGCTGAACAACAAATGAGAAGTTCAATTCGACAGATTATGTGATACCTCAACAATAGATTTTCTTTTTTGATCAGATAAAAAATGCCGCATTGATTCTACCCATGAATTCAACAAAGTAAACCTCTTAATTCGACTTTCTATATTCGCATTCAACAAGTGAAGTGAGATTGGGAGGCAGCTTTTTAATACCAGTTCCCATTCAATTGTAGCTTAATTGGCATTTTCGATATAATTATGTTTTTTGCAGAAGATTTTGTAGAAATTTTAGTCGTCTTGGATTTGTGAAAACAGAAAACAATGCATCTACAATCAGAATACAAATAATCTACAATTTATCTACAAACTGGGTATATTGAATTTTAATATCTCAATTCCCATTCGATTGTAGTTTAATTGGGATTTTCGACATAATTGCGTTTTTTGCAGAAGATTTGTAGAAGTTTTAGTCGTTTTTGATTTGTGAAAACAGAAAATAAAGCATCTACAATTAGAATACAAATAATCTACAATCTATCTATAAAATATCTACAAACTGGGTACATTGAATTTTTATATCCCAATTCCCATTCAATTGTAGCATAATTGTGATTTTTGACATAAATTGCATTTTTTCAGAAGATTTGTAGAAGTTTTAGCCGTTTTTTATTTTTGAAAACAGAAAATAAAACATCTACAATCAGAATACAAATAATCTACAATTTATCTACAGTTTATGCAATATGTCTTCTTCTTCTTCTTCTTCTTCTTCTTCTTCTTCTTCTTCTTCTTCTTCTTCTTCTTCTTCTTCTTCTTCTTCTTCTTCTTCTTCTTCGTCGTCGTCGTCGTCGTCGTCGTCGTCGTCGTCGAGTTTCAATCTGAAATTCAGTCAAAATCAAGTCTAATCTTCACCAAAACCCCTCAAAATTGAGATATAAACTCCAAACAATATTTCCGATTATTTTCAACAACACCCAATCCAAACAAATAATGATTTTGAAAACTCAAATTTGAATTCAAAGCTTTCAAGCTTTTTAATGGCTGTCAATGGTGGAAAATATCTGGAAGAATATTTACTTCCATAATTGTAGCGCGCCTAAATAGGAATATCTGGAAGATATTTAGTTCCAGATTTGTAGCGCGCCTAATTAGGAAGGAATCAGCTCCTAATAATTGATATTTAATGAATGGTATATATTTTGTAGAATAAGTGTGAACATGACGGGTAAATATAAAACTATGCACATTTTTAATAATAAGGTTTCATATATAGGATAAGAAGGAAAAAGTCTCGTAAAGATAGCCTTGAGGCTTTATTAATAGCCCTTGGGCGGGAATTATATTAGCCCAAGAAAAAAAACACTTGTTGTGTTAAATTTGAAAAAGCCTTTCACAGGGAACATTCTGTTATTTCGAGACTTAGCGAGAAAGTCTGAGAACTATTCATTCGTTCAAGGCCTGCTTTTTGATTGGCATGTGCACATGTAGGTTAGAAATGGATTTTTAATGTTGGACTAAGAGATGAACAATTTCAGAAGAATTAACTCAAATAGTCGTCCATCTAATTTATTAAACTAAAAATAGCCAACAGATACATAGTATATGTGTAATATATATATAATTATATATAATTAATATATAATTTACGTATATCGACTAAAAAAATAAACATTGAATCTGGCGGCTATTTGTGTAATAATCTCAAAAAGAAATTTCAAGCTATATATAAAGTGGGCCAAGTTGGATAAGAAGGTAAAATATAGGTCAGATTTGATAGAAATATTACTCCCGTTGATAGAGAGAGTAATTTTATTTATTATTAGTACCTTTGTCCTAACTGAGAATGGAGTTTAAGAAGAAAAAAAAGGAAAGATTTTTAAAGTTGTGTTTTAAAACAAATCAATATTTTTGTTGCTATAAATACCTCATTAAGAATAAAAATAAACATTTTAAAAATAATTTTTCCTAAATATAAAAAAGTATTATTTTGTACGTGCTTTTAGGAATAAGGCTTAACTAATTAGCGAAGTTTATGAAAAGAAGAAGTTAATCTGGATTTCTTTTCCATTTTGATTAGTCTTAATAGATAAGTAATTATCATACTTTTCCTTTCTGGGAAAACTGGTCAAGGCCATCTAACTTGTGAAGAACTACTTGCAATTCTTACATGGAACCTAGAAAATCAAGTAAAAATTCAGCATCCTCTACATAATTTTCTTTACACCAAAAGTACAAGGACAAAATACAGTTAGCTAGATTTAATTCTGTGTGTAAGACTACTGATATCTTTAAAACACCTTGCATTCCGCACAGTCCACCGTATACAAGTTTGTAATAGATTTCCACCACTTCTTTTGCCTTACATTACCTTGTACATTATTCTAGCATTTCACCATTTCCATAGTAGATTCTAGCGTACCCAATTTTAGATCAACCATACAACAACAATCCAGTAGAATTCCACTAGTGGGGTCTGGGGAGGTAGAATGTAAGCAGACCTTACCCCTACTCCGAAGGATAGAGAGGCTGTTTCCGGGAGACCCTCTAACCACAACAGAAACCAGAAAAATAGATAAAGATTACAATGAAGGAAAATAAATAGACGAACTAACTTCAAATTGATAACTTGAATCTAGAAAGAGACATTAACTCATGACTGCAATCACATTATCAAAATGATGGTGTGACCCAAGTAGGCGGGGAAATATGATTCAGTGATAATCCGGGATAAAAAGATTTAATTTTTCCATCTTCAATATTGTAAGCCCCCATATCTCTTCCACCACCACCTTCCACATTTTTAAATTCCTCTTCCCAATCATCCGTAAAATATATATGATTAGGCTTGACTCCTACAAATTTGGAAGAGTCAACAAAACTTGCACCATTAAGGCCCAAAAAAATTGCTGAATCTCCCAAGGTGTTAATCTCTTTCAATTCGAGCTTGATTATATCTAACTCAAATACTTTAAATTTAAAGGTCTGACACCCTTCACGAGAAAATCGGGTAACAATAAATAGTACACCGGATAACTCGACTAGGTAGAACTTAACTGAACTTTGACTAAAGATTTTATCTTTCAGCCAAATAAGCAAGCGTGGTTTTACATTTGGTTTGGTAATGCTAGGCCCTGCAACATCAAAAACCCAGACTTGGCCAGACCATATGACACAATAAAATTGACCCTTGTAATAATTCATACTCGTGATTGCACCATGGGTGTTAGTGTGAATATTAGTCTAGTTGAGATCTCCAGGTCGCCAAAAAGCCAAACTATTAACACGTCCATAATAATTAAGCAGCAGTACATAATCTCATGTAAGAGAAGGACTGGCCGATAAGATAGCTTTGTCCATGCAGCTCCAGTCGTCTTCTTCAGGTGCTTCTCCTAGAAGCTCTGAAGTCAATAAGTCTTCTCGTGGGGGAAGCTGTATATTGATATGCGAGAAAGGGTGAAACAAGTTCACCTTTCCGGTATATGACATGGCGAACAGCCATCCCTCTTATGAAAAACACTCTCTCCCTCTAATTTCTGGGAGAAATATGCGAAAACTTTCTTCTTTGAAAGAGAGTAAAATTCTCGATAATCGTCATCTTTATCCGCCAACATAAGTAATGGAACTTGGGGCGAAAGCACATCGAAGAATTTCTTTGTTGCAGCAATTCCCCATGAGGTACAGACAACAGCAAAAACAATAAAATCTTCAATCGCTTTAACATGCTTTGTAATCTGAGTAAGGAGATCCTGCGGCAACTCTGCACAATTCGCCATAGCTTTGAGAAGGGCGGCTCTAGGGTAAGGCAAGTGAAGCCCTTGCCTTAGGCCCCCAAATAATTAAGGCCCCAAAAATAAAAAGTACTACTATATTATTATATAATATACACTCCATAATTTATATTTATATAATTATTAATAAAAGATTTTAAATTTTAATAATTTTTAACATTTGGTAGATAAAAGATTGAGTGAGTTAATTGGAAAAAAAATTCTCGCTAAATTATATAATATATTTACCTTCTCATTAATTTTATTTTTCTTTCTTTATGTATAGTCTTTTTTCATGGTTCTTACGATTTCACTTCCTAATTTCAACTCCAATTCTCTAAATTAACTATTTCTTTTGGTCACATTTGATTGATCCACACACCAGAAAGCAAGTTCTTTTGTGTCTCATCTTTTTTAACTAAGAAATCCTCGAGGCAAATGTCGCAAGGTTCAAAACATGATGAATAATGGGCTCACCCTTTACCATTTTAACTTAAGAGAAGAATTCAACACCATATGACGCGCGCCTAACTCATACAACATGAGTTGTGCTCTCACCACTGTATTAAAGTCATGTAGGTTTTTTTTTGTGTCGCAATATTATATGAATTTTATAAAAGACATTTCAAGGTCTTTATAATATATTTTGGTTTAAGCCACCAGTTTTGTTGAGCCACCTTTATTGACAATCAACAATTATTTACAGACTACTGCATCACTATAAACGTACTTGTCACGACCCCAACCCCGGTCGTGATGGCGCCCAACACATTGCTAGGCATGTCTGACCAATTAACAACCTCAACCCATTTCCCATACAGTTCATTATTAGCTAACACAGATAAATTGTCAAACCATAATACTAGAAGTCTGAAATAAGAGTTAAACATGCGGAATCTCGAACAATAATTCTACTACATAGCCCATATAGATCCGGTGTCACAAGTATGAGCCTCTAATACATGAGTATCAACCTAATACATATCAATCTAGAGAATACGGAAGAAAACAAAAGGATAAAAGGGAGAGATCAGGGCTGCAGACGCCATGCAGCTACCTCGATGCTCCCGGGAATGCGCTGCCCAACTGAAAATCCTCGACCGCCTCAGATGCACCTGGATCTGCACGCAAGGTGTAGGGAGTAATGTGAGTACTCCGACCCAGTGAGTAATAAACATAAATAAATGCTGAGAATAAGAAATCATGGAGAAACACAGTGTAATCTATAATGCGACATCTTAAAACAAGTAGTATGAAATCAATAAACCAATGAAATCGAAATGCGGAAATGCTACAGCAAATAAGCAGTTAAGTGACAAATATAGAAAGAAAAAAACAAACACATAGAACGGTACCCTCTAGTACCCGCTGTGGCGTGCAGCCCGATCCATTTATTTATCATCGACGGCGCTCACTGGGGGTGCGCAGACTCTGGGAGGGGCCCTTTATGGCCCAAGCGTAATAACAAGTCATCTCGTGACACCAATCTAGGCCCTCAGCCACACTTAGTCCAGAAATCACATAAGCCCTTCGGGCAATAGTAAAATAGTAGTTCTAGCCCAAAACATCATTTAATATATCTTTTAGTTTCAAAAACCGAGTAAAGATGGCTGAGTTGTGAAATAGTAGAAAACGGTATGACTGAGTTCAAATAGTAAATCCATACAGTGAGGAAATAGTGATAAAAACTCCCCAAAGGGTTCAAATAGTTAGCACGAAGCCCAAATATGACAATCAGTCCAAATAATGATGATAACAAATAGGCTTCAATCAAATATGCGGTAGGAACATCACTCGGGACGGACCAAGTCACAATCCCCAATACTAAACGACCCCGCGCTCATCATCAAGCACGTGTCTCACCTCAATATAGCACTACGATGTGCACATCCGGGGTTTCAAACCTTCAGGAAATCATTTACATCTATTACTCACCTCAAACCGGCCAAAGCTCTAGCTCGCTACGCCCTTGCCTCTCAAATCGGCCTCCTCGCGTGTTGAATCTGACCAAAACCAGAACGAATACGTCACAATATGCTAAGGAAACAAAACCCAATCGAAAACAATCGAAAAATATCAAAAGTTCCGAAATTAACAAAACCCGAGCCCCGGGCCCACTTCTCGAAACTCTAAAATTTTCACATCAACGGGTTTCTTATCTCGCCACGAGTCCATACATATCAAAAACTCTCAAATCCAACCTCAAACGGCCCTTCAAATTCCAATTTAAAATCTCAAAATCCCAAGCCCTAGTTCTTCCAATTTTGGCTAAATTCCCAAGAATTTCTAGGTTAATTCCACAATATAATCACATTTTTGGTTCATAAAACTTACCTCCAATCAATCCTCTTCGAATCCCTCTTTAATTTCTTCCAAAGAGCTCTCAAAATACTCAACAATGGAGGAAAAATGACTTAGGCTCGCGGATGAAATGTTTAAAAACCTTCTGCCCAGCTTCTGACTTCCTTCTATGCGATCGCGGCCCCAGGCTCGCGATCGCGATGAATAACTTATCCAAGACCCCAAAATACTCTATGCGAACGCGACTATAGCCATGCGAACACGATGCCTTGACTCTCCAACTTACACGAACGCGCCCCTACTGGTGCGAACGCGGAGAATAACTTAGCTGGACCCTCAATTACTACTACGCGAACACGGAATCCTCACTGCGAATGCGAAGTGCCAAGAACTAACCTTCCGCGATCGCGGACCCACTAATGCAAACGCGAAGAGGAATCACCTGGCCTGCCACAAGTCCTTCTATGCAATCGCGGCCCCAGGCTCGCGATCGCGAAGACCAAATTATACCTGCAACAGCTGCTGCATTTTCTGCAATTCTCCCGTCTCAAACTTCCCGTTTAGCCATCTGAAATCACCCCGAGACCCCCGGGACCTCAACCAAAAGCACCAACACATCCTAAAATATCATCCAAACTTGTTCCAATCATCAAAACCCCTCAAACAACACCAAAACCATCAATCCACATCGAATTCAAGCCTAAGTTTTCCAAAAACTTCCAAAACACGCATTTGATCAAAAACCCAACCAAAACACCTCCGTGTCATGCCCCCTTTTTCTAAAGCGAAATCGGGTTTATGACATTTTTGAGGACAACTCGTTCTCTTTTGGGAATCGGGTTTTGAATTAAAGAGTCGCCACCTAATGATTAAGTGCATTAGGACACTAAGAAGGGTTTTGAGTTGAAGAACCAGAGTTTGGGTAAGGGCTAGAAATTATCTCGAGGGGAAGGTACTAGGCACCCCCCAAGATCCACTAGTGTGGTTCCCGGCCATGTTATAATTGTGACTTCACATAACAAGTAAGCAAATAAGGGCTTAAATAGAAGGAGTTTTCACATAATATTGCAAGCGAATTGAAATTTGAGGAAAAGCAAAGAGGGCAGAAATTTTAAGAAAAGATTTAAACAATTCTGAAAAAAGATAAAAGCAAGTAAAAGGGGAGGGGGTCCTAGGTTTATGATTACTATGGATCACATCAATGCAATATCCAGTAATCACTCCTTAAAAGAGGGGCTACATGAGGTATTAGCGCACTGGTCATCATATCCATATCTACCCTTCCCACCCTGTTAAGGTATTAAAGCGCGGAATAGTATCGTTACTTATTGCATGCTATTACCCGTCCCAATCCTATCAGTCCCGGAGGCCTTTGGGACTACTAATCCTAAAGGGGAGGGAGTTGGGGCTTTTCAGAGTTTAAAAGGATAAAAGTCTAAGGCGACAAACAAGAACACATAAGCAGTTAGGGAAAACAAATAGCAGTTAAAGGCTCAAACATGCCTCCTCACTTAAAGGAGCAAATTATATAGCATGACTTCAAATACTGGTTATGGTCTAAATTAAATTAAAGCGTTAGAACAGGCTGATTTATCACATATTTCTTAGATGAGAAGTCCGAATTAGGCCTTGTCTGGTTGTAGTTTATTAAGAACTGACACAGTTAATTAACTAATGGTTTGCCTAGGTGAGACCTATAGGCATGATATCTACAATGTAGAAGGCGTAGTGATTTTAAAGAAGGAACACTGGTTTTATAAACAAAGTTTTGCCGATTTAAACGACATTGCTATTGATTTTAAACTCATAGATGAAATAGACGAATCTGATTCAATTGATTACTCCTATAGGCATGATTTCTAAGCGTTATTGGTTTTTAAAATGATTATGTAAGTGCGGGAGTCCCATAGGCATGGTATCTAGAATGAAGTTGATTATTATTAAACCTATGATTGTTTGCCTAATGACATGTATATGCAGAAGTGCAGAAAAACCTATGATCATGATTTCTATATGCAGAAATGCAGAAACTTAGAGACATGATTTCTATATGCAGAAATTTCTTATAGACATGTTATCTAAGATGAGAATGCGGAAGTTCAGGAATTCCTATGAACAAGTTATCTACATGAATGTAGAAAATTTATAAGTAACCTATAGGCATGCTGTCTATGTGAATGCAGGAACCAGAAAATCCTATAGGCAAGTTATCTACCCTTTGCATACAGTTATTCCCATCCCTTTCCACAAGCCATCCCCAATAGTTATTACAAATTATTACAGACCCCAATGAATCAAGAAAAGTAAAAATTACATCAGAAATTCAAGCTACAACCAAACAACCTAATTTAGACTCAAGGTCTAACAATATGAGATAAACCAACTTCCAGGATCAGATTTCCAAAAGCCTTTCTCTTATTTGGCATGTGTCAAAGTTCCCAAGAGTCTCAAAGGGCTCCGGGCAGTGCTTACACCCCAAATACATTGCAGAATTAGATCATAGTGCAGTGTGGAAGGGCCAGCCCTCAAATATCCAAGTTTAGAGGGAACTCAAGGTCCCAAAGCAAGGCTCATAAGAGGGGGGTGGGGGGGGTGGGGGGGGGGCAGAGAACTTAGAATCTATGAGTAAGTGCAAGTGCATAGAGAGGGAGTTAGGGAGGGCCATGACAGGCTGGTGGTCATGCCCAGCAATTGGGAGTGCTGGCACACCCCTGACCAGCCTATTAACCAAATCTTAGGAGTTAGGATCCATTGAGGATCAGGTTCTGACCTAGGCAGTAATTTGGATACTGCCAGGCCAAGAAACTTAACTCAAACACATAGAAGGGAATAAGGGGTAGGGATTCACAATAAAAATAGATGCAAGGAAAGAACATACATGGTTTAATCACTGAACATGAACAACAAAGTAAACAAGAATGCTGAAACTATAAAGTAAACACATAGGGGTGAGGCAGAAAATTAAATCAGAACATACCAGTTTCAGGGAAAAACAAGTAAAAACAGTAGTCTTGAAAAAGCCAAGTTGCAAGCAAAACAGTTCCAAAAGATCTCAGGAAAAAAGTAGAATGTTGAAAGAGTATTGAACTCAAAGCAGTATGGTAAGTGTGTAAGTATTGAATTGGAAGTTAAGGATGATCAAAGTGCAGAAGGGTCGTGCCCCTTTTATAGTGCAGAAAACAAGTGAGAAAAGGTAAGGAAATAACATTGAAATCAATCTCCATTAGTTAAGGGATTCTGATTTCAACGGGTAAAAGCCAATTAAGGAAAGAAGTTTTGATTAAAACCTTTCAAAGGGTAAATACATAGAAGTTATTTAAGGAAAAGGTTCACTGGTACACGGCTTTTGGAAAAAATAAGGAAAGGGGATCAATCAAACAGCCGGGAAAATCAAAATTACAAGTTCAATTCGAATGAACCAAGTCAGGAAAAGGTAAAGGAGGTTCAATCAAAGAAAATCAGTAACAATCAGTCAGGCCTTATTAAAAAGGATTTCGGAATCAATCAATTAGTTGGTAAAAACCTTTTGAAAGAGGAGTTTCTCATATATGAAGCACACAAATAAGTGAATACAAGAAGAGATTGTCAAATTATTTAGAAGAGAGTTTAATCAAAGAGAGGTTCAGAATCATAAGCAAAAAGGGTACAAGTCCAATTTGTAGACTGACAATGAGTCTGAGAGTCCAGGGTCCCAAAGTGGAACCCTAATTCGAACACAAGAATCAAAATTGCCAAAGGAAACCCTAAATACTGGGGTTTCAAGATGAATCACACAGTAGAGATGAGAAGGCAAGCCACTCGATAGAGGCTCAGAAGTCTTTTCCAAAGACTTATGAGAAACAAACAGACATGATACACTGTTAAGAGCATGGAGAACACGTTTTGAGAAAAAACTCAGAACTTAAACAAGTTCAGAAGAAAAGTGATACAAACTTAGGCAAAAACAGATGAATCATGCTTAGTAAGAACACAAACATAGTCCAGTAAAGCTAACAACATCAAAGAACTCACAGTAAACACATATAGTAGAAGAGTAACATAACACGGATTAACATGTGAGTACAGGAATAACATGTAGAGTAGAAAAAGAAAGTAGAAGAACAATACATTCGTAGTAAAGGAAGTCACACGGGCATAACATAAACAAACACACATAAATAAAGAACAGAAAAAATCAGAAAGATATTTTGAAGAAACCTTTTAGAAACCCTAAATCAAAATTAAACGATTTTGAAAAGAGAATTTGAGGAAAACCTTTAAAAAGTTTAGTAGAACACAGACATATTCCAGATCTAAGAAAATAAGCAAGTAAAGAACCTCGGACAACTTAGGGTTTCAGAGAAAACCCTAAAAATGAGAAAGGTCTTGAGGAAAGTCAGATCCTGAGTCGAAAAGGCTCATATTGCTTGAATATGCCGGAGTAATGGCCGGAGAAGCCATAGATCTACAGATCTGAGAAGGATCTGAAGAGAGCCATCGAAGTCGGGCCTCAAATCATCGAACAACCAAGGTTGAGTGGTGGGAGGGAGTGAGTACCAACCATCCATGGTCTGAGAAGCCATGGATTCCGGTGGAGTGGTGGTTGAAGAGTGGTAGAAGGAGGCTAGGGTTTCAGAGAGTTTGAGAGAGTTTGAGAGACGAGAGGTTTCAAAGGCGGCGGGTCAGGTGAGAATGAGGGGATTAGGGTAGTCGTTTAGGTTTAATTAGGAAAGGGCGAGTTTTGGCCATTGATCTTGAGTGATCAACGGTCCAGATTTAAGTGGTAGGTGGGGAACGAGTTGGGTCGTTTGTAATTGGGTCGATTTAAGGGCTACAATTGGGGCTGTTATTGAAATAAAATGGGGCTAAATATTAAATAGCCAATATTTCCTTTTTATTTTATAAAAATAGTGAAGATGATTTTTAAAGCAAATTAAAAGTACTGAAACAATTAATAGTATATAAATATTTATTTAAAAATACTGGACCCAATTTTACAATTATAAAATGCTATTAATCTTAAAGTAGGCTATAATTGCAATTATATGCAATTTAGTCTTTTAAATACCAAATAAATTTGTAAAAATATACAAAAATCACCTTAATTATATTTTGGAATGAGAATAAAAATAAATTATTCAACAAAATGATAATCTTGGGAATAATTATTGGATTTTGTACTGCTAAAATAGACAATAAATTGATTTTAAAATCTTTAAAAATTAGGAAAAAATACCAAAATTCTTGGGCATGCTTATATATGCATGTACATGCTATTTTGAAAGTATTTTGTATATAAAAATACATAGGGAAAAATTGGGTATCAACACTCCGAGTGACCTGAAATTTTACACACACCTCCCAAATCACATAACTAAGCTACAGCAACTCTCGGAATTCCATTCCGACCCTTGGATCAAAATCTCACCTATCAACCAGAATTCACCAAAATACTAACTTCGCCAATTCAAGCCTAATTCTACACCGGACCTCCAAAACCACTTCCGATCACACTCCTAAGCCACAAATCACCTCCCGAAACTAACCGAACCATCGGAATTCACATCCGAGCCCTCTAACTCATAAGTCAACATCCGGGTGACTTTTTCAACTTAAGCCTTCTTAAAAGAGACTAAGTGTCTCATTTCTTACCAATTCCACTCCAACACAAACCAAATCAACTCGACCGCATAAGACACGGATAACGAGGCATAAAGAAGCAGAAATAGAGGAAAACAGAGCGGTAACTCATGAGACGACGGGTCGGGTCGCACATCCTCCCCAAGTTAAACAAACGCTCGTCCTCGAGCGAGTCAAGAAACATACCTGAAGCCTCAAACAGGTGAGGATATCTGCTCCGCATCTCCCGCTCGGTCTCCCAGGTAGCCTCCTCCACGGGCCGACCTCTCCACTGCACCTTCACTAAAGCTATATCCTTCGACCTCAACTTTCGAACTTGACGACCCAAAATAGCCACTGGCTCCACATCAAAGGTCAAATCATCATCCAACTGAACCGTGCTGAAGTCCAAAACATGAGACGGATCTCCAACATACTTCCGGAGCATAGAAACATGAAATACCGAATGCACACTCGACAAGCTGGGTGGCAAAGCAAGCATATAAGCCACCTCCCCAATCCTCCGAAGCACCTCAAAAGGCCCAATGAACCGCGGACTCAACTTCCCTTTCTTCCCAAATCTCATAACACCCTTCATGGGCGAAACCTTCAGCAAGACCTTCCCACCAATCATGTAGGATACATCTCGAACCTTCCGGCCCGCATAACTCTTCTGTCGCGATTGCGCTGTACGAAGTCTCTCCTGAATCACCTTCACCTTCTCTAAGGCATCCTGAACCAAATCTGTCCCAATAGCCTAGCCTCGCTGGGCTCGAACCAACCAACTGGAGATCTACACCGCCTCCCATACAAAGCCTCATACGGAGCCATCTGAATACTCTACTGGTAGCTGTTGTTGTAGGCAAACTCTGCAAGCAGCAAAAACTCATCCCATGAACCTCCAAAGTCAATAACACAAGCACGCAACATGTCCTCCAATATCTGAATGGTACGTTTGGACTGTCCGTCTGTCTGAGGATGAAACGTTGTGCTTAACTCCACATGAGTACCCAACTCTCTCTGCACGGCTCTCCAAAACTGCAAAGTAAACTGAGTACCTCTATCTGAGATGATGGAAACCGGAACACCATGCAACCGAACAATCTCCCGGATATAAATTCTTGCCAGCCGCTTTGAAGAATAGGTAGTACACATAGGAATGAAGTGCGCAGACTTGGTCAGCCGATCCACAATCACCCAAATAGCATCAAATTTCTTCGAAGTCCGAGGAAGTCCAACAACAAAGTCCATAGTGATCCTCTCCCACTTCCACTCGGGAATATCCATCTGCTGAAGCAAGCCACCCGGCCTCTAATGCTCATATTTCACCAGCTGACAATTGAGATACCGAGCCACAAATCCCACAATATCTTTCTTCATTCTTCTCCACCAATAGTGCTGCCTCAAATCCTGATACATCTTCGCGGCACCCGGATAAACAGAATACCGCGAGCTATGGGCCTCCTCCAGAATCAACTCCCTAAGCCCCTCCACATTGGGCACACAGATCCGCACCTGCATCCTCAACACGCCATCATCACCAATGGTCACATCTCTGGCATCATCATGCTAAACTCGGTCCTTAAGGACAAGCAATTGCGGATCATCATATTGGCGCTCTCTGATGCGATCATATAAGGAAGACCGAGAAACCACGCAAGCCAACACTTGACTAAGCTCCGAAATATCTAATCTCACCAACCGATTGGCCAAGGCCTGAACATCAACTGTAAAGGGTCTCTCCCCAACTGGAATGTACGCAAAACTCCCCATATTCACTGCCTTTTGGCTCAAAGCACCGGCCACCACATTGGCCTTTCCCGGATGATACAGAATAGTAATATCATAATCTTTAAGCAACTCTAGCCATCTCCGCTGCCCAAATTAAGATCCTTTTGCTCGAACAAATGCTGAAGACTGCGATGATCAGTAAATACCTCACAAGATACGCCATACAAGTAGTGCCTCCAAATCTTCAATGCATGAACTATGGCAGCCAACTCCAAATCATGACCATATAGTTCTTCTCATGGGGCTTCAACTGACGGTAAGCATAAGCAATAACTCTACCCTCCTGCATCAATACACAACCAATCCCGACTCTCGAAGCATCACAATATACGGTATATGAACCTGAAGCTGATGGCAAAACCAATACTGAAGCTGTAGTCAAAGCTGTCTTGATCTCCTGAAAGCTCTCCTCACACTCGTCCGACGATACAAATGGAGCACTCCGAGTCAACTTGGTCAAGGGCGATGCAATGGATGAAAATCCCTGAACAAACCGACGATAATATCCTGCCAACCCAAGAAAACTACGAATCTCTGTGGCCGAGGATGGTCTAGGCCAACTCTGCACCACCTCTATCTTCTTTGGATTAACCTGAATACCCTCGCTGGACACCACGTGCCCCAAGAAAGCCACTGAACCGAGCCAAAACTCACACTTGGAGAACTTTGCATAAAGCCTCTCCTCCCTCAATCTCTGCAATACCACTCGTAAATGCTCCACGTGCTCCTCCTGACTATGCAAGTACACCAGAATATCATGAATGAATACGATAACAAACGAATCCAGATAAGGCCGAAATACACTGTTCATCAAATGCATGAACGCTGCTGGGGCATTGGTCAGCCCGAAAGATATGACAAGAAACTCATAGTGACCATATCTAGTCCTGAAAGCAGTCTTAGGAATATCTGAATCCCTGATCTTAACCTAGTGATAGCCCGAACGAAGATCAATCTTGGAGAACACCCTCGATCCTTGAAGCTGGTCGAATAAATCATCAATACAAGGCAGGGGATACTTGTTCTTAATTGTTACCTTGTTTAATTGCCTGTAATCAATGCACATTCTCATTGTGCCATCCTTCTTCTTCACAAACAGAACCGGCGCACCCCACGGTGACACACTAGGCCGAATGAACCCCTTATCTAGGAGTTCCTAAAGCTGCTCTTTCAATTCTTTCAACTCTGTTGGTGCTATACGATACGGCGGAATGGAAATGGGCTGAGTGCCCGGCACCAGGTCAATACCAAAATCAATATCCCTGTCCGGTGGCATGCCCGGCAGGTTTGGGGGAAATACATCGGGAAAATCCCTCACAACCAGAACGAAATCAATGCTAGGGGTCTCAGCTCCAACATCCCTCAAAAAAGCTAGATATGATAGACAACCCTCCCAACCATACGCTGGGCTTTCAAGAAAGAGATCACTCTACTCGGAACATAATCAGTCACACCACGCCACTCGATCCACGGTACATCCGACATAGCCAAAGTGACTGTCTTAGCATGATAATCTAGAATAGCATGACACGGAGATAACCAATCCATGCCCAAAATAACATCAAAGTCCACCATGCTCAATAGCAATAGATCAGCTCGGGTCTCCAGACCCCCAATAGTCACAACACATGACCGGTACACACGGTCCACAACAACAATATCGCCCACCGGGGTAGACACATGAACAGGTAAAGCAAGGAACTCCCGGGGCGCTCCCAAATAATGAGCAAAATATGAAGACCCATAAGAATAGGTGGACCCGGGATCAAATAAGACAGAGGCATCTTTGTGGCAGACTGAAACAATACATGTGATGACACCATCTGAAGCAATGACATCTGTCCTGCCTGGAATAGCATAGAAACAAGCTTGGCCACCGCCTGATCGACCTCCCCCTCTAGGGCGACCCCTGGCTGCCTGACCTCCACCCCTAGCTGGCTGGGCGGGTGGTGAACTAACTGAAGCAAAAGTCGAGGGCTGACCCCTCTGTTGAATCTGACTATCCCGAAGTCGAGGGCACTGCCTCCTCATATGTCCAAACTCTCCACACTCATAACAACTACCCGATGCTGGAGATGGGGACTGAAGGGAACCCCTCGCACCGGAGTGACTAGCAGATGCACTCGGCGCAAAAGAACCCTGAGCTGATGGGGCATGAGATGAACTCTGAGTTGGAAGGGCGCTGAGTGAAGACTGACCCTGCTGAAACCCATGATGACCACGACCTGAAGATGCCCCACGATACTCTGGACGGGCCGGCTGAGCAGGCCTGAAAGAACGACCTCTACCACGCTGGAACTTGCCCCTCGACGGAGCACCACTGAAATTGCCCGATCCTCGAGGCCTCTTGGCCTCCCTCTCCTCTCGCTCTCTACGGCGAACCGTCTCAATCTCACGAGCGATATCAACCACCTCCTCGAACGTAGCACCCAATACTCTCTCTCTAGTCATCGGAATACGGAGATGGTAGTTAAGGCCATCCACAAATCTCCTAATCCTCTCACGATATGTCGGAATCATCTAAATGGCATGATGGGCCAACTGTGAAAACCTCATCTCATACTGGGTCACGGTTATATCCCCATGCGTCAACCACTCAAACTGTCTATGCAGATCCTCTCTGCGGGACTGCGATACATACTTCTCCAGGAAGAGAGCGGAGAACTGCTGCCAAGAAAGGGGTGCTGCACCGACATGCCTATGCCTTTGAAAATCCTCCCACCAAGTAAAAGCAGCCCCCGAGAACTGAAAGGTGGTAAATGCCACACCACTCAACTCAAGAATCCCTGTTGTGCGGAGCATACGCTGACACTTGTCAAGAAAAACCTGGGCATCCTCGCCCTCAGCACTACTTAATGACGAAGGCTGGAGCCTACCAAACCTCTCAAGACGACGCTGCTCATCGTCTGGCATAGCTGGAACTACAAAGTCCTGAACTGGTGCAACCGGCTGAGCTGGAGGTGCTCCCGACGTCTGTAATCCCTGTACTACCTGCTCAGGTGTGAGAGCAACGGGGGTCTGATTACCTCCTCCGGCCTGTGAAGTAGCTGTTGGGCTAGTGGCTGAAACTGCCTGAGCCAGGCCTGTGCAAACCGATAAGATCTGTGCCAAGGCCTCCTGAAGACCCGGGATCACGATGGGCACAACTGGTGCCTGAATTGGTGCTGCTGGAGCCTGATCCGGAGCTGGGGCAGCTGGTGGATCAACAGGTGTTGCCCTCGCTACTCTGCCTCTGCCATGTCCACGACCGTGTCCACAGCCTCTGGTGGCCTCAGTAGGTGGCACTGGTGGTCGTCCACCTCGTCCGGTAGCTCGCGTCCTCACCATCTGTGAGAGAATAGAATAACAGAAGTTTAGTCCTCGAATCAACAAAGTCGCACGACAGGAATTTCAAGAATATGAAGTTTTTCCTAAAGGTTCTGCAGCCTCTCGAGGATAAATACAGACGTCTCTGTACCGATCCGCGAGACTCTACTAAATCGGCTCATGACTTGCGAGACCTAAGTAACCTAGGCTCTGATACCAACTTGTCACGACCCCAACCCCGGTTGTGATGGCGCCCAACACATTGCTAGGCAAGCCTGACCAATTAACAACCTTAACCCATTTCCCATGCAGTTCATTATTAGCTAACACAGATAAATTGTCAAACCATAATACTAGAAGTCTGAAATAAGAGTTAAACATGCGGAATCTCGAACAATAATTCTACTACATAGCCCATATAGATCCGATGTCACAAGTCTGAGCCTCTAATACATGAGTATCAACCTAATACATATCAATCTAGAGAATACGGAAGGAAACAAAAGGATTAAAGGGAGAGATCAGGGCTGCGGACGCCATGCAGCTACCTCGATGCTCCCGGGAATGCGCTGCCCAACTGAAAATCCTCGACCGCCTCAGATGCACCTGGATCTGCACGCAAGGTGTAGGGAGTAATGTGAGTACTCCGAACCAGTGAGTAATAAACATAAATAAAGGCTGAGAATAAGAAATCATGGAGAAACACAGTGTAATCTATAATGCGGCAGCTTAAAACAAGTAGTATGAAATCAATAAACCAATTTAATCGAAATGCGGAAATGCTACAGCAAATAAGCAGTTAAGTGACAGATATAGATTGAAAAAAACAAACACATAGAACGGTACCCTCTAGTACCCGCTGTGACATGCAGCCCGATCCATTTATTTATCGTCGACGACGCTCACTAGGGGTGTGTAGACTCCAGGAGGGGCCCCTTACGGCCCAAGCGCAATAAAAAGCCATCTCATGGCACCAATCTAGGCCCTTGGCCTCATATCAATATCAGCATAATACTGCTGCGGCACGCAGTCCAATCCCACACTCAATCCAGAAATCACATAAGCCCTTCGGGCAATAGTAAAATAGTAATTCTCAGCCCAAAACATCATTTAATATATCTTTTAGTTTCAAAAACAGAATAAAGATGGCTGAGTTGTGAAATAGTAGAAGACGGTATGACTGAGTTCAAACAGTAAATCCATACAGTGAAGAAAGTGTGATAAAAACTCCCCGAAGGGTTCAAATAGTTGGCACGAAGCCCAAATATGACAATCAGTCCAAATAATGATGATAACAAATATGCTTCAATCAAATACGCGGTAGGAACATCACTCGCGACGAACCAAGTCAGAATCCCCAATAGTAAACGACCCCGCGCTCATCATCAAGCACGTGTCTCACCTCAATATAGCACTACGATGTGCAAATCCGGGGTTTCAAACCCTCAGGACATCATTTACATCTATTACTCACCTCAAACCGGCCAAAGCACTAGCTCGCTATGCCCTTGCCTCTCAAATCGGCCTCCTCGCGTGTCAAATCTGACTAAAACCAGAACGAATACGTCACAATATGCTAAGGAAACAAAACCCAATCGAAAACAATCGAAAAATATCAAAAATCCCGAAATTAGCAAAACCCGAGCCCCGGGCCCACTTCTCAAAACTTAGAAATTTTCACATCAACGGGTTCCTTATCTTGCCACGAGTCCATACATATTAAAAACTCTCAAATCCGACCTCAAATGGCCCTTCAAATCCCTATTTATAATATCAAAATCCCAAGCCCTAGTTCTTCCAATTTTAGCTAAATTCCCATGAATTTCTAGGTTAATTCTACAATATAATCACGTTTTTGGTTCATAAAACTTACCTCCAATCAATACTCTTTGAATCCCTCTTTAATTTCTCCCAAAGAGCTCTCAAAATACTCAACAATGGAGGAAAAATGACTTAGGCTCACGGATGAAATGTTTAAAAACCTTTTGCCCAGCTTCTGACTTCCTTCTATGCGATCGCGGGCCCAGGCTCGCGATCGCGATGAACAACTTATCCAAGACCCCAAAATACTCTATGCGAACGCGATATAGTCATGCGAACGCGATGCCTTGACTCTCCAACTTACGTGAACGCGGCCCTACTGATGCGAACGCAGAGTATAACTTAGCTGGACCCTCAATTACTACTACGCGAACGCGGACTCCTCACTGCGAACGCGAAGCGCCAAGAACTAACCTTCCGCGATCGCGGACCCACTAATGCAAACGCGAAGAGGAATCACTTGGCCTGCCACAAATCCTTCTATGCGATCGCGGCCCCAGGCTTGCGATCGCGAAGACCAAATTATACCTGCAACAGCTGCTGCATCTCTGCAATTTTTCCAAGTCTCAAACTTCCCGTTTAGCCATCCGAAATCACCCCGAGGCCCCCGGGGCCTCAACCAAAAGCACCAACACATCCTAAAACATCATCCAAACTTGTTCCAATCATCAAAACACCTCAAATAACACCAAAACCATCAATTCACATCGAATTCAAGATTAAGTTTTCCAAAACTTCCGAAACACGTATTTGATCAAAAACCCAATCAAAACACCTCCGAATGACCTGAAATTTTACACACACCTCCCAAATCACATAACAAAGCTACATCAACTCTCGGAATTCCATTCCGACCCTCGGATCAAAATCTCACCTATCAACCGGATTCGCCAAAATACTAACTTCGCCAATTCAAGCCTAATTCTACACCGGACCTCCAAAACCACTTCCGATCACACTCCTAAACCACAAATCACCTCTCGAAGCTAACCGAACCATCGGAATTCACATCCGAGCCCTCTAACTCATAAGTCAACATCCGGTTGACTTTTCCGACTTAAGCCTTCTTAAAAGAGACTAAGTGTCTCATTTCTTACCAATTCCACTCCAACACAAACCAAATCAACTCGACCGCATTAGACACGGATAACAAAGCATAAGGAAGCAGAGATGGAGGAGAATAGAGCGATAACTCATGAGACGACGGGTCGGGTCGTCACAGTACCGTTCAACTAGCTTCTTTCACATTTGGTAACTGAATGACAAACTCGATGCCTTTATTGCTCTTGTTATTGTTGCCTTATTTTAAGTGAGACTCTATGAATTTTATTGAGAATGTCTGGGGCGGATAAGTGACTCTAGTAGGAGACTAGTAAAGCCTTGATTTAGGTCCCCCAAAATTTTTAATAATAGATTTATAACTTTATTTCAAATTAGACAATATTAATGTTGGTAGAAAAAATAAAAAAGTGCAAAAGAATTGTAAAAAGAAATAAAGGTGTCTACTCTTAAACAGTAGAAATATTTTTAAAACTTTGAATTAAACTACTTAAATCTTCATATTAGTAAATATATTTTTTACAACAATATCAAAGGTAACATATTGCAAATACATGTCTAATGTCTCATTTATTTAAATTTTACTTTTCTAATATAAATAATAATATTACTATATGAAGTTAATGACTTTATGTCATTTAAGAATATATGCTATAAACAACAAGTATAAAAAAGAATGGCAAGATTAATTTTTTTGCATATATGTGTGTATAGTACTAACAAAAAAAGTATATGGTCTCTTATTAAAATTTGACTTTAGGCCACCAATTTTACGGAGCCGCCATTGGCTTGCATACTACTTCTGCTGAAGCTGTTACTGTCGTTGCCGTCGTCTCAACCACCGCTGACACCTCCTTTGCCGCCGTTGATGCCGCCGCTGCTGCTTTTGCTGTTGATGCCCATTAGTGAGGTTTTATATGGCCTAATGGTTTGATTAATGGGTTTTGGCCTTTTATGGTTTGTATGCACCGGTTTTAATGGTATTTCGAACTATATAAAAATGATAGAGCTAGCTTTGTTTCTGAAAATACTTTGATGGTATTTGCTTATTAGCTTTCTTACTGATTTTAATAATAAATAGAACTTGTTTAGTGATATTTGTGTGGTATGTGCTTATTTTAGTGGGTAACAGCACTAGTATGTGAAATTATGGGGGGTACTAGTTTTATTGCATAAAAATGTTTTGTCCTTTTTTATGAATTTAATACAACAAAATGTGTTTTGAGTCTGTGGAAAAGAATTTTCAGAGATCGGATACTGAAATGACAGGGCAGTTTGAGTCTTTTTTCCTTTTTAACAATCCAGCGTTATTTCATTTCACATACTCTTGAAGGACTAAGGACCTCCTACGATTGGAATTGAGCATATTTGTGACTCACTAGTAATATATTAGCAATTTAACAGAATAATAATGGGTTTAAAAGATTTTCTTCAATTAATCGTGTTGCCTCAACCAAAATGAAGAACCACTTAAATTAGAATAAGGAATATAATAATCAGATATAAAGCACACCTCCTTTTTGATTTAGGACAGATTTACTTACTTGTTATATCTTATACATGTTATAAATAGAATTCTATTTATGGTGAATGTCCATATTTAGAGAGGATTTATTACTTGGTAGCTAAGTCACCGTCTCCCTATAAATAGAGGGTTCTATTCCATTGTAATTCATCCCAAAATTCAATAAGAATTCTCTCCCTCTACTTTTCTCTGTAATACTCTTCTTCTTCTTTTATTATTTTATAACACGTTATCAGCACGAGACTCTACCGTCTCAAGAAGCTCTTTGAGAAGATTAAGGTAATTTTTCTCCTCTTTTAATTATGACTGACATTATGAAAAGAAAGTTCGTTACCCTTGAAATTTCGGGCAAGAACTATATGACATGGGTGTTGGATGCTGAAACCCATTTAGATGCCATGGGTCTTGGAGACGCCATTAAAGACAGAAATAAAGCATCCACCCAAGACTGTGCTAAGGCCTTGATTTTCTTGCGCCATCACCTTGATAAAGGGTTGAAAATTGAATATCTCACAGTCAAAGATCCACTTATTTTGTGGAATGGCTTAAAAGAAAGATATGACAACTTAAAGTTGGTCACTCTTCCACAAGCACGATATGATTGGGCTCATTTGAGACTCCAAGACTTTAAGTCTGTTTCTGAATATAATTCTGCGATGTTCAGAATTACTTCTAAATTGAAACTCTGTGGAGATACTATCACTGATTATGATATGCTTGAAAAAACGTTCATAATGTTTCATGCCTCCAATATGGTCTTGCAACAGCAGTACAAAGAGAAAGGTTTCAAGAAGTACTCTGAGCTGATTTCTCTTCTCCTTGTGGCTGAGCGAAACAATGACTTGCTCATGAGAAATCACGAAAAGCGACCCACTGGGTCTACACCATTGCCTGAAATGGATGAGGTGTATTCCCATTATGCTAAGCGTGGAAAAGGCCGTGACTCTATTCGTAGTCGTGATCGTGGTCATGGTCGTAGCCGTGGCCGTATCCGTAGACAAGGAAGAAATTTTCCTGGTGTTAATCATCCCCCAAAGAGAAATAACCACCAAAAGTGGAAAGGGAAAGATGAGAAGCCAAAAGCAAATGGTTCAGAAACTGAATGCTATCGTTGTGGTGGAAAAGGGCATTGGGCAAATGTTTGTCGTGTACCAAGACATTTGGTTGAGCTTTATCAAGCATCTCTAAAGAATAAAGGCCCTAAAGCTAACTTTGTCTATGACAATGAATTTGACATCACCCACTTAGATGTGGCAGACTTCTTTGAGCGCCCTGATGGAAAAATAGACCACTTGATCGGTGATGGATCCGTGATTAAAGATGATTGAGTACTTTAATTTTTATTTTTCGACTATTCTTAGTAGCTATTGAATAAACATCATGTAACCATAGTTCTTTACATGAGTAGTAGTCATTAGTATTATTTATTTTATAAAATAGTATTAGTTTTTCTCGCATGTTTCTACATATATTAAGAAGACCAAAATCCCTTATCATGTGCTCAATAATATACTCTGGTACATTTATGTAATGTTATAATTAATGTATCAATGTCGTATTGGATATTACTATATAAGTATTGCGTGTATACATATAATGTTATTGTTATTGTACGTATGTCGTAATGTGTGCAATAATATGTACAGAGCAAAAATCATTGTAATATGATGCAATTGATCAATATATTTTATGTTTTCATACACAGTTGCACATTTCATATGTGTCTTATCATTATATATCACATTATAAATTATTTATTTACTTACAATTATGCACTTCAGTTCTCAAGTATTTACAAGTAGTTTATTTTGATTGAGCACCAAATTAATTATGACACAATGCACATATTACGTGACATGTCACATTGCAGTAAATATTTCTAACTATATGGTTACTACGCATAATTACTATTCATATATTGAATCATAGACTTAACTTTGTTTCATTTTTTCTCTATAAATACTAATATTTATTTGTATATTTCTTTTGTATGTCAAACAATTGGAAGCAAATATGGATACCTCACAAAACAAACTTGGATCAAATATTTGTTTAGTTGATTCATGTACAACACATACAATATTCAAAGAGAAGAAACTATTCTACTCNGGCTCGGTTATTGGGTACAGACTTAGTTCAGGAGGCCTTAGATAAGGCCAAGATTATTCAGGAGAGGCTTCGTTCAGCTCAGTCTAGGCAGAAGACTTATGCAGACCGTAAGGTCCGAGATGTAGCTTTCATGATTGGAGAGCGAGTATTGCTCCGGGTGTCGCCCATGAAGGGCGTGATGAGATTCGGGAAGAAGGGCAAGCTTATCCCTAGGTACATTCCGTTCGAGATTCTCGATCGAGTAGGAGAGGTGGCTTATAGGCTTGCATTGCCACCTAGCTTATCAGCCGTGCACCCAGTTTTTCATGTGTCTATGCTTCAGAGGTATCACGGTGATCCTACCCATGTATTAGACTTCAGCACGGTCCAGTTGGACAAGGATCTGTCATATGAGGAGGAGCCGGTAGCTATTCTAGATCGGCAGGTTCGACAGCTGAGGTCGAAGAGTTTTCCTTCTGTTCGTGTTCAGTGGAGAGGTCAGCCCCCTGAGGCCTCGACCTGGGAGTCCGAGTCTGACATGCGGAGCCGTTATCCACATCTATTCCCTGACTCAGGTACTTCTTTCTTTTGTCCGTTCGAGGACGAACGGTTGTTTTAGAGGTGGAGGATGTGACGAGCCAAAGGGGTCATCACCTGTTTCCTCATCCGTTCCGTGCTTTCGAGGCCTTGAAAACCTCATGTTTACTTGCCTCGATTTGCGTGCGCAGTCCGGGCGCGTAGCCGGAAAAGCTTTTATGTTGAAATACGTGAATTCTGTGAAAAATTTGAAGAATTTTGATATTAATATGTTTAAGGTTGACTTCGGTCAACATTTTTGCTAAACGGACCTGGACTCGAGATTGGACGGTCCCGGAAGGTCCGTAGAAAAATATGGGACTCGGGCATGTGCTCGGAGTCGAATTCCAAGGTCTAGAGCCCGAGAAATGAATTTTTCTGTGAAATTGTTTTTCTGAAATTATTAAGGAAAATGGAAATGAAAGTTTATTTAAAGACTGTGGTATCGGGCTCGTATTTTGGTTCCGACGCCCGGTACAAGTCTTAAATATGTGTTAAGCGCTTTGTGTAAAGTTTGGTCGAAATCGGACGTCGTTTGACGTGTTTCGGACCTAAATATCTAAAGTTTGAAGTTTATGAAGTTTGAAAGGAAAATGATGATTTTGAGGTTTGATTCCTCGTTTATGACGTTATTTTGGCGATTTGATCGCTCGGTTAAGTTCGTAGGATGTTATTGAGTTAGTGTGTGTGTTTGGTTAGGAGCCCCAAGGGCTCGGGAGTGATTCGGAGGTGGTTCGGGGTGTTTTCGGCCTAGGAAGTGTTGCAAATCTCTGCAGTCAGTGCCCTGTCATTTTCTTCTATGCGATCGCATAGGTGTGTCTGCGACCGCGTAGAGTTATTTTGGAGTCGCCCAGTTTTGTTCTATGCGATCGCGTTATAGGCCATGCGATCGCATACCTCTGCAAACCCATTCTATGCGATCGCACACCCCCCTTCTGCGATCGAAATTCACAAAAGGCCCAGCCCCACTTTGACCCTCTATGCGATCGCACCCATCATCCCGCGATCGCAGTGACCAACCCACTTTACCCTATGCGATCGCATTCCCTTTCCCGCGATCGAATAGGGCAATTCTGTCCAGTTAATTTAAAAGCTCAAAACAGAACCAGTGACGGGATTTCTTCATTCTTTTCACACGGGCTCTCCTCTTAAACCCTCCATAGACGAAATTCAAGCTCTCCTTCCTCCACAACTCTTTGGATATCACTGTATTGGAGGTGGAATCACGAGGTAAAGCGATAGTTGAGGATTAAGTGGATTTCAAGGCTTTGAGGTAAGTGTTTGGTTTAACCCTAGCTTGAGGGAATAGGAGTTGAGTCTTGTTGCTAATTGCTATGTGATCGAGTACGATGTATAGGCATGGTGACGAGTATCTATACATTGGTGTCTAGCATGACCGTGAGTCCTTATAATGTGATTATCATGATTTGGTTGTGAACTCCGTGTTTATTGGAGGATTTCTATATGTTGTGAATAACATGTGAACGGTAATAGGATCATTTGATTCTTGGAGCGTTGGCTCAAAATAGTAAAGTGAATTATAAGATAAGGAAAGTAAGAAAGAGAAAGCGTTGTTGATTATTCCCTTGTCGGGACGTTTGGTTGAACTTGTTGGATTCTTTCCCTTGCCGGGATGGTTGTCAAATATTTGCTTATTTTATGCCCCTTAATTGTGACTGTTGTTTGGGAAGTCAGACTGCTAAATGATATTGAGGATCGGGTTGCGCGCAGCAACAATGATGTTGAGGATCGGGTTGCGCGCCGCAACAATAATATATGAGGGTCGGGTTGCGCGCTGCAACAACGATATATGATAAGTGATATGGGTCGGGTTGCACGGCGCAACAATGATATTGTGGAGCGGGTTGCACGCTGCAACAATGGTAATTATGGAGCGGGTTGCACGCCGCAACAATTATTGAGGCTATGTGTTTACATTTGAGTATTGATTCCTTGTTCACTGTGAACCTAAGTTGCTTTAGTTGTTACTCTGGATTATTTTTATTATTGTAACTCCCCATAGCATGTTTCCCCTCCCATGTTGGTAATTGCTTTGTATTCGATTTCCGTTGTATATCTATAACTGCACGGGTTTATGTGGTGTCCAGTCTAGCCTCGTCACTACTTCGCCGGGGTTAGGCTAGACACTTACCAGCACATGGGGTCGGTTGTGCTGATGCTACACTTCTGTGCATTTTTGCACAGGTCCAGGTTTTGAGGAACAGCAGCAGCAGTAGTTCGGAAGCAGGCGATTCATATTCACGAGACTGAGGTAGCCTTGCAGGCGTCCGCAGGCCCGGCGTCTCTTCTCACTGTTTTCTTTTAGACTGTTGCCTCCTTGTTTCGAGACAGACAGTTGTTATATTTCTTTCAGACCTTTGTATTTAGTTTATTCTTAGTGGTTCGTGAGTAATGTGATACCAAATCTTGGGTAGAGGTTGTTTTTGACTATTCCGCGTTTTAAATTCATCATTTTAAGACAGACTTCCGCTATTGTTCTTATTAGACTTTATGTTCTATATTGATGTTATAAATTGTTAAAGATAATTGCTAGTGATGGAAAGGTAATTAAGTTGGCTTGCCTAGCTACCACGAGTAGGCGCCATCACGACTCTGATGGTGGGAAATCCGGGTCGTGACAAGTTGGTATCAGAGCACTAGGTTACATAGGTCTCACAACTCACGGACAAACTTAGTAGAGTCTGAGGGGTAGGTACGGAGACGTCTATACTTGTTCCCCAGAGTCTATTGAGTTAGGGAAAATCTCTCATTTGTTCTTTCTTGTCGTGCGATTTGGTTTCTTAAATGCTGATTGAATTTCCACTCTATTCTTTCGCAGATGGCGAGAACACGCGCTTCCTCATCCTCCGATCAGCAGTCCGAGCCCCAGGCAGCTCCCGCTAGGGGCAGAAGACGTGGCCGTGCTAGGGGCCGAGGTAGGGGCAGGGCCCAGCCACCAGCAGCAACACCAGTGGCGGACCCTCAGGTTGGCCTTGACGAGGAGGTTTCGGCCCCAGCTCAGACAGTTCCGGTGGGCCCAGCTCAGGTCCCAGAGGGGTTTATTGCTACCCCAGTTCTTCAGGACGCCTTGGTCCGGTTGGTTGGCCTCATGGAGAATGTCACCCGAGCAGGATTGCTTCCTGCAGCACCAGCCACTTCCCAGGCTGGAGGAGGAGCCCAGACTCCTGCTGCACGTACTCCGGAGCAGGTAGCTCCCCAGACTCAGATTTCACCGGCTCAGACAGCTGCGGCAGTTTCGTCGGGGTTAGTTTCACAGGCTGGTGATGGAGCGGCTATCTCCGCAGATGCTTTGTGGAGGCTGGACAGATTCACCAAGCTCTTCACTGCTACATTCAGCGGAGCTTCTTCTGAGGACCCCAGGATTTCTTATACAGCTTCCACGAGGTTCTTCGGAACATGGGCATTGTGGAGTCCAATGGAGTCGATTTTGCGGCTTTTCGTCTATCTGGATCCGCCAAGACTTGGTGGAGAGATTACTATTTAGCCAGACCAGCAGGGTCGCCGCCTTTGACTTGGGATCAGTTTTCGGAGTTGTTTCTGGAGAAGTTTCTTCCCGTTACTCAGAGAGATGCTTATCGGAGGCAGTTTCAGCGCCTCCAGCAGGGGTCTATGACTGTCACCCAGTATGAGGCCCGGTTTATCGATCTAGCTCGCCATGCCCTCGTCATACTTCCCACTGAGAGGGAGAGGGTGAGGAGGTTTATTGAGGGTTTGATCCAGCCTATTCGTCTTCAGATGGCCAGAGAGGCAGGTAGTGACATTACGTTTCAGGAGGCGGCCAATGTGGCCTGGAGGATCGAGATGGTTCTGCCACAGGGGGGTGTTCATAGGTCAGACAAGAGACCCCGTCACTCAGGTCGATTCAGTGGTGCCTCATCTGGAGGCAGGGATTTTTATGATAGGGGTCAGTCTTCCAGGCCCTTTTACTTAGCCCTCCAGGCTTCACAGGGTGTCCCAGGTGATCGTGGTTTTCGTGGGCAGTATTCCGGTCAGCAGTCCTTCAGTGCACCGCCAGCTCCCATCAGTGCACAGTCTCTTCAGAGTTTTCGTGGAGGTCATTCGGGTCGTCAGGGCCAGTCTCATCGTACAGAGGGATGTTATGAGTGTGGCGAGTATGGTCACATCAGGAGAGCTTGCCCGAGATTGAGGGGTACACAGTCACAGCAGCAGGGTCCTCGCCCCATGATTCAGGCACCAGGTGACCCACAGCCTGCCCAGCCAGCCAGGGGCAGGGGTAGGGATCATAGAGGTAGAGGCCGAGACCCTAGAGGTGGAGGCCGGACTGCCAGAGGTAGGGGTCAGCCGGTAGCCGATCGTCCCAGAGACATGGTTCAGGGAGGTGGGGCTGATCCCCGGTTTTATGCTTTACCAGCCAGACCAGAGGCTGAGTCGTCAGATGTCGTTATTACAGGTACTATTCTGGTTTGCGATAGAGATGCGTCAGTGCTATTTGACCCTGGGTCTACATATTCATATGTGTCGTCTTATTTTGCACCCTGCCTGGCTATGTCTAGTTATGCTTTGGGCATTCCTGTTTATGTATCTACACCGGTGGGTGACTCTATAGTAGTTGACCGGGTGCATCATTCCTGTGTGGTTGTGTTTGAGGGTCTTGAGACCCGTGTTGATTTACTGCTTTTAGATATGGTGGATTTCGACGTTATATTGGGGATGGATTGGTTGTCCCCGTATCATGCTATCTTAGATTGTCACGCCAAGACCGTGACCTTGGCTTTGCCAGAATTGTCCCGACTAGAGTGGAGAGGGACTTCGGGTCATGCCACTCGCAGTGTTATTACATATGTCAAGGCTCGACGCATGGTCGAGAAGGGGTGTTTAGCTTATCTGGCGTATGTTCGCGACTCCAGCGCAGAAGTTCCTTCTATTGACTCCGTTC
>NW_017675899.1:46334-56936 GCF_001879085.1 Nicotiana attenuata | reverse complement strand
ATGACTCGTGAGACCCTAGGAACCTAGTGCTCTGATACCATGTTGTCACGACCCAAAATCCACTAAGGGTCGTGATGGCGCCGGACACTGCTGTCAGGCAAGCCAACTAAAATACTTAATTAGATTCCAATTTAGACAATTTTGAAAACCCAAATTTTCCTTCTAATTTCATAAGTAAAGAGACAACTGCTTCAATTCAAATTAAATAATAAGCAATTAATACAAAATATTTCAAAACCATCCCAGAACCCGGTATCACAAGTGCATGAGCAATTTCTAAGAAATAATATAATACAACATCCGTCCGGAATACAGTGGACAAAAAGTAAATACAATATAATGGAAGGGACTATACTAGCTGCGGGCCGCCTCGAATAATGCAACTCACCTAGTCCCCAAATCATTCGTGCTGCTACGCCAAGTAGGCCACTAGAGTTACATATACCTGTGCAACAAAAATGCACAGAAGTGTAGTATGAGTACGAAAACAACGTGTACTCAATGAGTATCCCGTCTAATCTCGAAGAAGTAGAGACGAGATGGTTGACTTCAACACTTACTAGTGGTCCAATAATGATGTCAATAATTCATTAAATCGTGGACTCTTATAAACATGATTTTTAATCCAATAGGAGGAAACAAGTAAACAATTATGTCTTTTATAGGAAGTTTCCCAAAATTCCTTTTCATTATTTATCCAAATATTCTCAAGCCATGAAGAGGCAATAACAACTTCAATAATTTCAAGGCAGCAATACAAGCATGCGCAAATCATGCCGAGGCATACGACCCGCTCCAATAGAAAATAAAATGTGCACTGCCGAGGGTCGAATGACGCGAACCATAGATGCATCTGTTACCCCGCTCGCGAACTATCCATGCGACACGGTCAACATGAAATAAACAATCCCCCTGCTCGCGAATCATACGTGCGACGCAGGTACACATAGAAATACATGCTCAGATAGCCAATTAAGAATTTATCGGGGAATATTTATTCAAATAAAAGCCACTTTCTCTTTTAACAATGTAAGAAAATAAGTTTAATCATTTTTGAAATTATATATAAATTCGATGTGGTTTAAGCAATTCGAGCTGTCAATAAGTTACAATTCATCCATGTATAGCATGCTTTTGGGTCCTAGACTACCCGGACAATAGCATAATAGTAGCTACGCACGGACTCTCGTCACCTCGTGCATACGTAGCCCCCACAAATAGGAGCACATAACAATTTAATTCACCTATGGGGACAATTCCCTCTTACAAGGTTAGAAAGGAGACTCACCTCGCTCCGAAGATCCATAACTGGCATTCCACACCCTTCCGAGGACGCAAATCGATGCACAACGCTCCAAAACTAGCCAATAATTATATAAACCCATTAATATATGCTAAGGTACTCATTATAATCCAATTTATAACAATTCCTAACCCCGATCGAAAAGTTAACAAAAATGCCCTCGGGCCCACGTGCTCGGAATCCGAAATTTTTCGAAGATAAAGTTTACCCATAGCCTCACGAACTCAAATATATGATTTTCTCTAAATTCCATACCCAAAATCGTGGTCAAAATCCAAGAATACTAGTTTTCTAGGTTTTCCCTCAAACCCCAAGTTTTCTACAAATTTCAATGTCTAAATCCATATATAACCCTTGTATATACTCAAAACTAGTAGAGATCACTTACCTCATGCTTGGTGATGAAAATGGCACTCCAAAGTTGCTCCAATATCGGCTCTCATGGAAGAAATGAAGTGAAAATGAGCCAAACTTCGATTTTTAAAAGAACCCCACTGCCTCCAACAGTTTTCGCTTCTACTGAAAAATGACCGCATCTGCAGTCCCGCATCTGCAGAAAAATTACCGCATCTGCGGTCCCGCATCTGCGGAAAAATGACCGCACCTGCGGTTATGACAGCAACCAGCACTTTTTCCCGACACGGAAATGAGCATAACTCCCTCATACGATGTCCAAATTCGACGATTCTTTTTGCTATGGCTCCATAATTACGATACGGATCTAATGGTTCAGTAAAAACTTAATTTGCAGCTCATTTGCTTAATACGGTACCCCTTTATGTCCAAAGAAACGACGTTGAAACATCAAATAAGAGCGCAATACAACCCGAAACACACCCGAGGCCCCCGGAACCCCGTCCAATCACACACCTCAGTCCCATAACATAACACGGACCTGCTTGAAGCCTCAAATCACGTCAAACAAC
Source organism: Nicotiana attenuata (assembly GCF_001879085.1). Taxonomy (NCBI): domain Eukaryota; kingdom Viridiplantae; phylum Streptophyta; class Magnoliopsida; order Solanales; family Solanaceae; genus Nicotiana; species Nicotiana attenuata. Next base: position 54,707 of record NW_017675899.1, on the reverse strand, counting down.
GCTAAAACCATGAATCGCACTCCGATTCAAGCTTAATGAACTTTAAAATTTCAAACTTCTATTTTCGATGTTTAAACCTATCAAATCACGTCCGATTGATCTCAAATTTTGCACACAAGTCATATTCGTCATTACGGACCTACTCCAACTTTTGGATTCGGATTCCGACCCCGATATCAAAAAGTCCACTTCCGGTCAAACTCCTCAAAAACCTTCAAATTCTATCTTTAGCCAAATGACTCCAAAATGACCTACGGACCTCCGAATTCACTTCCGGTCGCGCTCCCAACTCCAGAATCACCATGCGGAGCTATTCATAGACTCGGAATCCCAAACGGACATCGATAACACTGAAATGCACTTCAAGCCAAACTTATGAAATTTCTTCTAAAATGCTAACTTCCACAATAGGCGTCAAAACGCTCCCGGGTTACCCAAAACACAAACCGGGCATACGCCCAAGTACGAAATCATCATACGAACCTGCTGGAACCTTCAGATCCCGATTCCGAGGTCGTTTACTCAAAAATCTAATCCAAGTTAATTCTTTCAACTTTAAGCTTCTGAAATGAGAAGTCTCTTCCCAAACCAACTCTGAACTTCCCGAAATCCAATTCCGACCACGCGTACAAGTCATAACACCTGAAATGAAGCTGCTCATGGCCTCAAACTATTGAACAACGTGTTAGGGCTCAAAACGATCGGTTGGGTCGTTACATGCAGCAACAACAAAAGTAAATGCAACCTCACAGCAATGTCACTCCATCACTCAGCACTCGCACCCAGCACTCAACACTCAACACTCAATACACTCAACACTCTACACCAGCTGGGGGTGTGTACAGACTCCGAAGGGGCTCCCAAAGGCGCTAAGCACGGACAACTCACTTGCCATCATATCAATACCTGGATCCGCACGGTCAACTCACGTGCTACGCGGACAACTTACGCGCTATGGTATCAATACCTGGACCGGCACGATCAACTCACGCGCTATGCGGACAGCTCAGGCGCTATGGTATCAATATCCTCACAACCAGGCCCTCGTCCTTACTCAATCATGTACCTCACTAGCCTCACCATCATCAACAAATAAGGGAACACAACCCACATCAAGTATCACAACATATTAGCAAATAATAGAGAATGAGGTAAATATGTACAATAATTTCCATGACTGAGTAAAAATAATATAAGCATGAAGCCTAAGCATGATCTCTAACATGAAGGCTGAGAAGTTCGACAACAAGTAACTACATAAACACAGATGATGGCCATGAGGCCTCACGGGACGGACCAAGTCTCAATCCCTCGAGGTATACACCCACACGCCCATCACCTAGCGTGGGTATAACCTCCAAACAATCACATAATATCAAATTCTCCATGTTTATACCCTCAAGGCCAGAGTTAAAATTGTTACTTACCTTAAAAGGGTGAAATCCTACTCCGGATTGTCCTCGCCTCGCCTCGATCTCCAAGAGCTCCGAATCTAACCATAATCAGATTAATACCATCAACATGTGCTAAAGAATCAAATTCCACAAGAAAAACTACAAAATATACCAAAGATCCGAAATCGGCCAAAACCCAGCCCCCCGGGCCCACGTCTCGAAATCAATCAAAAATAGAGTCTAGCCATATAAAATTCGTCAAAATCGGACTCCGTTTGGTCCCTCAAATCCTCACTTAAAACTCTCCAAAACTCAAGCCCTAACTCCCTCAATTTTACTTTGAAATCATCAATCAAATCCCAAAAACGAAGATGGATTCATGAAATATAACCAAAACCGAGTAGAGAACACTTACCCCAATCCCTATGGTGAAAATCGCCTCCAAAATCACCCAAATCCGAGCTCCCCAACTCAAAATATGAACGAATGAACAAACCCTTATTTTATATATTTTTCTGCCAGCTATTCTGCCTCGTTTCTTGTGCCGAACGATCACGAAACTCGCTTTTTATGCCTCCAATGGATTCCTTTTAAAAATTTAATCAAGTTAGGCTTTTGAATCACTCCATTTGACCTTATAATGAAGGAGATATGTTTCTTTCAATATTTGCAAATAGTGCAGATTTTTAATTACGCCGTCAGTGGCAATTTCGCAATTAATCTAAAATATCTAGCAACCTAATTCTTATTAAAATGACCCTAAAATTGCCACACAATGTCCAAATTTGACGATTCTTTTTTCTACGGGTCCGTAATTACAATACGGATGTAATGCTTCAATCGAAAAAGAAATCGGAGCTCATTTGTTCAATATGATATCATTTATGCTAGAAGAAACGAAGTCGAAACATAAGAAAAATAAGCGCAAAACAACCCAAACCTATCCGAAACTCACCCGAGGCCCTCTAGACCTCAACCAATAATTCCAACAAGTCATATATCACCATCTGAACTTAGTCGAACCTCCAGAACACCCAAAACAACACTAAAACACCAAATTAACCTCGAATTTAAGCCTTAGAACTTTTAAACTTCCAACTTTCACCAATTTATGCCTAATTCTACCACGGACCTCTAAATTACATTTCGGACACACTTCTAAGTCTCAAATCTAATCAAATCATAAAAATCCAAATCCGAATTCGTTTACTCATAAGTCAACTTCGGTTTGACTTTTCTAACTTAGCTTTCTAACTAAGAGACAAAGTGTTCATTTCACTCCAAAACTACTCCGAACCCAAAACCAACTCGATAAAACTCAACTCAGCTGAACAACACACAAAGAAGTAGAAATGGGGGAAACGGGGCTATAACTCTTAGAACGAACGACCGGGTCGTTACAGTTCATGTATATTTTGAACCCTTGAAGCCTAAATGTTGGAGGCCACGGAAGTCTAGATAGTTAAGTGTAACGACCCGGCTGGTCATTTTGAGAGTTGTAGCCCCGTTCTCCCATTTTTGCTTCTTTCGTGTTCTATAGTTGTATTAAGACTTATCGGGTTAGTTAGTTTGGGTTCGGAGTTATTTCAGAATGAATTGAGACACTTAGTCTCTTATTTAATAGCTTAAGTTGGAAAAGTTGATCGGATATTGATTTATGTTCACACGACCTCGGATTTGAATTTTGATGGTTCCTTTAGCTCCATTAGGTGATTTTGGACTTAGGAGCGCGTCCGGATTATGTTTTGGAGGTCTGTAGTAGAATTAGGCTTGAAATGCCGAAAGTTGGAATTTTGGCAAGTTTGACCAGGAGTGGAATTTTTTACATCGGGGTTGGATTGGATTTCCAGAAGTTGGAGTAGGTCTGTGGTGTCATTTATGACTTGTGTGCGAAATTTGAGGTCAATCGGACGTTATTTGATAGGTTTTGACATCGTTTGTAGAATTTGGAAATTTCAAAGTTAATTAGGCTTGAATATGTGTGTAATTCATGTTTTTTTGTCGTTGTTTGAGGTGATTTGAGGATTTGACTAAGTTCGTATGATGTTTTGGGACTTGTTGGTATATTTGGTTGAAGTCCTGAAGGCCCCGGGTGAGATTCGAATGGTTAACGAATCATTTTTGGACTTAGGATGTTGGCTGATAGCTGTTTTCTTCTGGTTCCCTTGTACGCGATTGTATGAATTCATTCGCGATCGTGTAACTTATCTGGGTAGAGGTGAGTTTGTTCTATGCGGTCGCAAAGTTAGGAATGCGATTGCGTAAGTGTGTGAAGCTGTGTTTCGCGAACGCGTGGCTAAGGACGCGTTCGCGTAGAAGGATTTGAGCAGACGAGGAGGTGAGGCAATTGCTCTACGCGATCGCGTGAAGCTGGGTGTGATCGCATAGGTCTGAGAAGCAGTAGTCCGTGATCGCCTATAGGTATCCGTGTTCGTGAAATGTAAGCTGAGGGGTAGTCTGTTTTGTGCTTCGAGAAATCACGAGGCTATTTCCGCGATCACGATGAAGGAAATCTGGGTAGACAGTATTAATTTCAAAAACGAGGGTTTGAACTCATTCTTCATATTTTGAGCTAGAGACCACGGATTTGGGAGATTCTTGAAGGGATTTTCGTGGAGTTGATTGGGGTAAGCGATTCCTACTTGGTTTTGGTTAAATCCCATGATTATGTCTTTAATTTTATCATCTAATTTGTGATTTGGGGTGGAAAATGGGGGAAAAAGAGGAAAAACTCTTGAGTTAGGATTTTGAGGTTTTGGATGGGATTTTGTTGTCGGATATTGATAAATTTGGTATGGTTAGACTTGTGAGTGAATTGGATTTCGGGTTTTGTGACTTTTGCCGGATTTTGAGACATGGACCCGGGGGGCGGGTTCGGGCTGATTTCGGATTTTTTGACTATAATTTAGTACTTTTCTTGTGGAATTGATCCCTTGAGCCTATATTGATTGTATTGTACTACTTGTGACTAGATTCGGGATATTTGGAGACCGATTTGAGGGGCAAAGGCATTTCGGAGTAGAGTTTTGCTCGGTTTGAGATAAGTAACGCTTTTAAACTTGGTTCTAAGGGTCCAAAACCCGGAATTATGTGTTATGTGATTGGTATTGAGGTGACGCACATGCCAAGTGACGGGCGTGCACCATGAGAATTGTGACCTGGTTGATTCCGTGGCACTACATAGTGACTCTATCTTGTTAATATCTATGTTTTCATCATGTGATAAAGTAATTGAGCTGTCAATCATGCTAGATCACGCTTAGGCTTTATGCCGGTACTGTTGGGACCCCTAGTGATCGTTTCTTGCTGTCATCTCAATGATTTCATTGATATTACGTACTAGTCATGTTCATGCATTTCATATCATATCTCAGTCTCAGTTATTATTTATTGATACATTATATCATTGTTTCGGGCTAGTTTTCATGATATTGTGAGCCCGTAAGTGATACTGGAGAGATTGATGACTGAGTGAGGCTCAGAGCCTGATTATGAGTGACAGTTATGGGATCGGGCTGCATGCCTCAATGGTTATATTGATTAATGATAGCGCTTGGGCTGTAGGAGCCCCTCCGGAGTCTGTACACACCTCCAGTGAGAGAGGTTGATATTATTGAGGGATGGATCTTTTTTGGACATGGATCTTGTCCGAAGTACTTGATACCTGGATATGTATCTTCTCCACAGGGCTGGATTGGCCTTCCTCGGTACCGGGTGACTTATAGTAAGTGATGTATATGTTCCGGGATGGATTTTACCTGGGCCGTATGGGCCATATACAGTACCGAGTGGTTGAGCATTTGAGAGTGTGAGCACATGAGGCTGACAGCATAGTGCATCACATACAACATGTGCATTGGCATGTAGAGATAGCAGAGTTATATTCTTTACACTGTTCGGATTTGCTTTACTTTACTGTTTTGAGCTGGATGTTTAATTTGAAAGCATGCCTATGTTTCTGCACAGTTATTTCTATTTTATCTGTACCAGTTGAGTTCGTCACCACCTTCCAGTCTAAAGTTTGGACTTGTTACTTACTTAGTTGGATGTACTCACGTTACTCCCTGCACCTCGTGTGCAAATCCAGGCATTTCTGGTCACGACGGCGGTTGCTTATTGAGGCGTCAGAGTTCGGAGACTATCAAGGTAGCTTTCGCAGGCCTTGACTCTCCTTCTTTATCTCCAAATACACTGTAGTGGACTGTATTCTAGTTTAGATGCTCATGTACTCAGTGACACCCCTGTTTTGGGTTGAATTGTATCATATTTTGGGATTTATTCTGTTTTCAAAAAGGTTTCTTTAATGTCAACTGCTTTCGTCTTTATTTTCAAAGTTATTCTTACTGTGATGAGTTGTTAAGTAGAGATTGGCCTAGTTCTACGATAGGCGCTATCACGACGGTTGGTTTTTGGGTTGTGACATTAAGGAACCTAGAAATTATACTGTAATTAACAGGGAGCCTCCAAATTTTTCACTGGCCCTAGTAACATCGTTAAAGTCCCCTGTGACTAGCCACAAACCTTATATTTACGTGTTACAGTTTGTTACTCTATAATATGTTATTTTCCTCAATTATGTTACTAGCATATATAACAGATAAAAGCCTGTGTTTGGGAGAATTTTTTACCTTGATCATGGCATGAGTTTCTTGATCAGTGGCGCCTATTTGATCCACCATCACCTCTTCTGCATTTCACATCATGACCATTCCTCCTGAGTTTCCTTGAGTTGTGACTTGGGCAATATGGGAGAAGCCAAAGTCCGCAACCAAGTCATTATGGTCGGACATCTTGGTTTCCAGTAGGGAAACCAGGAATGACTTATTGTAGTCAAGCATTGATCAAAAGGTTCTTCTGAACTCGTCGTTCCCCGCTCCTCGGCAGTTCCATACGATCATGGTCATTAATGTATTGATGATTTGAGGGCTCCCCCCCCCCAAACATGAGTTGGGCTCAATGGAAAGGAGGGCCCTACCGTGTTCATTCTGGCTTGATTGTTCAATGGTTGGAGTACATTGTTGGAATCATTACTACCCGATACTTGTATATCGCAGGGGGACTCACTAATTCCCTTATATTTATCCATCATTTCCTCAAATCATGAGGGCAACACAAGATGTGTTTTTTTCCTTTTCTCTCCTTGAACACCAGCGTTTTTGATGTCCTTAACATGCCGTATTTCGCTCTCCTTATTGTTGAGGACCCTTCCTCTTCTTCCTCCCCGTCCGTCTGTAGCTGGGCTTGTAGGGAGGGTGGTTCCATTGTCGTGGTTGTCAGGTTGTTGTTGATGATCGTCGGGCTTGGTGTTGGTATTCCTAATGGAGTTTGGTTCTAGAAGTTGTTGATGGGTGTAGGGTCCTGCTGCATGGTTGGTTCCTAGTATTGTGAGTGAGGGGGTAGGGGTGGGGGGTGGCTGCGCAAGGTGGGTAGGGTTGTAAAATAGTGGTAGGCTCATACTTAGGGCTATGGGAGAGCTAAGAGCATTCCATTGTTGATGGATCTAGGGGGATGGATGGGCTTCTATGGTTCGGTATGTTTTGTGCATTTGGGTATGTGGGTTCATTGGGGGTAGCCATGGGTAGTTTACTATGTTTTTCAGGCCCTCCGTCATGATTTTGGCCAGCTTGTTGGGTTCTTCTATCTGGACAATGATGTCCTGTCCATTGTATTGCAAGTTCATGTCCAGTGTGTAACCTGCTAGGCCGTTCAAGCCATGACTGGGGAATGTGGTCCTGGGGTAGCTGTGGCATTGTGTTATGATTGGTTGTATCCTGTTCATCGGGGTTTTTTAGCTGATGATGATCGCGTCTCCACAGGTTCCTCCTGTTGTTCCTTTGGTGCCTTCGGCAGTAGCTGTTTGTTGGTCGCCCCGGTATTTTTTTTACGTTTGTTAATATTTGAATTTTTTTTACGTTTGTTAATATTATCTGTTGAAGATTTTCCTTGTGGTGAGTTGTAACTAGTATGTGGGGTTAATATAAGGTTTTGGGTTTGTGGTGGGGATGTTTTATCATTGATGTTTAGCATAGGTTGTTCATAGTGTCACACCTCCCTTTTCACTACACCCGCGAGGGTTTAAAGGAGTTTTTCCACTTAGAGGACAATCGGAACGGGATTTATTATTACAATTCAGAGTCGCCACTTGGGAGATTAATGGTGTCCCAAGTCACCTGTCGAATCCTGAACCGAGGAAATTTATGACTCTGTCAACAGTCCGAGAACCAGAAATCCGAGTAAGGAATTCTGTTAACCCGGGAGAAGGTGTTAGGCATTCCCGGATTCCGTGGTTCTATCACGGTCGCTCAACTGTTGTATTTGCTTTTATCTGATTTTAAAACATGTTCTAACCTATGTGCCTTTTATTTTAACCGCTTTTATTTTATGTATTTTTAATAAGAATTGCAACGTCGTGAAAATGTATCTCGAACCACGTCACACCAGTGCACCCGTGGCTTTTGACGCATTTCGACTTCGTTGAGATTTAGATTTGGGTCACATAAATGTGCACCCGCATTTAGGAAGGTAATATTATTAAAATACGCGCCTGAAGCAACTACGCGTTTATTATCTTTGGGGAAAACCGTGAAATTCGCTAAATGGTTCACCCGAATTCTAAGTATTTTAATATAAGCATTTAACGAGGGCCCCGCAATTCATGTGTTTTGTTTAGCGAGACTCATCTCATTTAATTATTTAAAAGGGTAAACCTAAAGCAACTACGATTTTCCATTCGATTTGTCTCTAATAATAAAAGAAAAGGTCCTAATTAATTTGTTATTGGATCAGAGCAAACCAAGTGATAATTCTGCGCCAAAGCCAACCATTGGGCTCCGAGATAGCCCAACAAAGGAAAATTGCACCCAGGTCTACACCAAAAATTGGCCAATCACACACCTTGGCCCAGGCCCAAACGAACACTGAAATCTGATCTGAGCCTGGGCCACTCGTTAAGTCACTGAGGCCCAAATCAACAAAACAA
>NW_017675899.1:42518-43375 GCF_001879085.1 Nicotiana attenuata | reverse complement strand
AAAATTCACAAAAATTGCAAAATAATAAAGAAATCAATTATTTGAGACTTTTGGAAATAATTTGCTTAGGGCAAAAATCACGTGCTCACAGCTGCCCCTCTTTGCCCGGAAACATGAAGAGTTTTCGTGCAAAGATAAGTGAGCGAAAACGAGCGATTTTTACCCGTTCGCATATTCCGTGTGAAGCAGTTTCTAAAAGAGTTGACCGTACCCTGCTTCAAAGGTTGCCTACATATCCTGGGCTAAACAGGAATCAGGTCAGTGTAGTTCGGGAATGTCTGGTAGCTGGGACTACCAAGAGCTGCGACTTTCTGCTGTTGCTGTTGCTACTGCTCGCTGACCTCCTTATTACACCGTGTTAAAATAAAAAGAAGCTAGCCTAAGCTATGATCTACGAATTACAAAAGGGTCCTATCTATGTCTTCTACTTGTTCTTGTGTTGCCTTGAACTTGTATCTTGTAATCTTCCGATGGTATTCCTGTTGTTGTCTTGCATTGTGATTGCGATATTGCTGCCATTCCTCCGAATGATGCTTGATTGTTACCATTTGAAACATGTGTCCGTTTTCCAGGTGGGCTCCTGACTGCTGACGCTTGAAAAGTATTCCCTTGTTCTCCAGGCGGGCTCCTGACTGCAACGCTTGAAAAGTATTCCCTTGTTCTCCAGGTGGGCTCCTGACTGCAACAACACAAACAAAGAAAATTTTCTGCCCCAGTTTGGTGGCTGGGCACATCATGTTATCAAATATTAAAAGCTAAAATTTAAATTGTACTTCCCTTGTTCTCCAGGTGGGCGCCTGACTGCTGAAGCTTGAAAAGTATTCCCTTGTTCTCCAGGTGGGCTCCTGATTGCTGAA
>NW_017675899.1:27620-37493 GCF_001879085.1 Nicotiana attenuata | reverse complement strand
CAAGTGGGCTCGTACCTTCCCCTCCCCCTCACCCCTACCCCCCCCCCCCCCCCCCTCTAGGGCCTTTCTCTAGTGACGGTCATCTATTGTTTTTATTTTAAAATTTTCCCCTATAGTTTTTACATGGGACACATAGTGGTTCAGAGAAATGTTATGTAGCTTGTCGATTTGAAAGAATAATCCATGTCACGATCCGGATTTTCCCACCATCGGAGTCGTGATGGCGCCTACTCGTGGTAGCTAGGCAAGCCAACTTATTTATCTTCCCATCACTAAGCAATTATTTTTAACAGTTTANAATGCCGTTTTTTCCGCATCCTCCTCATCCGTCAAAATCTGGTGATAGCCCGCATAACAATCCACGAAGGAACCAATCTCATGTTTGGCACAATTGTCAATCAATATATGGATGTTTGGGAGTGGGAAGTTGTCCTTCGGGCTCGCCTTATTGAGATCACGGTAATCAACACATACTCTGGTCTTCCCATCTTTCTTTGTACTGGCACCACATTAGCTAACCAGGTAGGATATCGAGTAACCCGTATGACCTTCGCCTCAAACTGCTTAGTAACCTCTTCCTTAATTTTCACACTGATATCTGTTTTGAATTTCCTCAACTTCTGCTTGACAGGGGGGCATTCCGAATAAATGGGCAATTTGTGGACCACCAGATCGGTACTTAAACCCGGCATATCATTATATGACCATGCGAAAACATCTTTGTACTCAAACAACAATTTAATTATCTCTTCCCTGAGCGGGGCTTCCAAATGGACACTTATTTTTGTTTCCCGAATATTTTCCTGATCCCCTAGATTGATTGCCTTTGTGTCATTCAAGTTAGGTTTGGGTTTTTCCTCAAATTGATTTAATTCTTTACTGATTTCTTCCAAAGCTTCCTCATCATCGTATTCCCTCTCGCCATCACACTCAATTTCTTGTATTACTATTTCATATTGATTATCAAGACTAGGACGCCGACTCCTCATGCATGACACATCATTGAAACCAGCATAAAAGGGACTGTACAAGAGAGAAAAGAAAACAAAATAAAGGCTATCAGGAATGAAGAGAGAAGGAAATTGCATTTCATTAAAATTGTAAGATAACAAGGTTTAACTCATCCAAATGGACGGAACATAGAAATCTGAATTACAACCTTGGAAACAATCCAGATTTAATACTCAAAGGAAAATCAAAAACTAACTACCACGACTCCTTCCGAGTTGGAAGAGGAGTAGCTTCCCAGTTATTGAGCTTGGCCTGAGACCCCACGAACTGCACATCAACTTTACTCGGACCTTCGCCTGGTTCCACCATATTCACTTCATCGAACACCCTTTCAAACTTTTCGATCATCTCCTTGTCAGGTTCTATCACCATAGAATTTGGTAGTGCTGTTGCTGGGCGTCGTTTAGTACCAGGCCGGATGAAGGAACGGGAAAGGCGAGGAACAGGTTTTGGAAGGGTCCACACTCTCTTTTTCATCTTTTTGGCTCTCCTTACGTCAGCAGTAGTGGGTTTGAAACCTAGCCCGAAAGTGTCCAGATTTTCGGGAAGAGACACTGGCTGTATGATTCCCTGAAGTGAAGTACCCAACCGCTTTCCGGGCAAGAATCCATTCATTATCATCTCTGAGGCTACCATAACAGATGCGGCAGCTATCTTGGGCATAGGAACACACTCCCCTTCCGGGATTTTATCAACTGGCACTGTGTCCATGACTTGGTACACCCACGGACCTTTGTCATTTTCAACTTCCTCGAAGGATGTAATAGCATTACATGAATTGTCCTCTCCATGGACCACGATCTCCTGCCGATCCCATTCAAATTTGACCATTTGATGCAAAGTAGACGGTACTGCCTTTGCGGCATGAATCCAGGGCCGTCCTAATAAAAGATTGTAGGAAACACTGACATCGAGCACTTGAAACTCCATAGTGAATTCCACAGGTCCTATTGTTAGTTCCAACACAATATCTCCCACTGTGTCTTTCCCTCCGTCGTCAAATCCCCGTACACAGATGCTATTTTTATGAATTCTTTCCTTGTCAACTTTCAACTTTTCTAGAGTGGAAAGAGGGCAAATGTTTGCACTAGACCCATTATCAATTAGCACCCGAGTTACCACGGAATCTTCACACTTCACTGTGAGGTAAAGGGCTTTATTGTGTTCAGTTCCTTCCAATGGCAACTCATCATCAGAAAATGTTACCCTGTTCACCTCAAAAATTTTGTTTGCAATCTTCTCAAGATGATTCACAGTGATTTTATCTGGCACATGAGCTTCGTTTAGAATCTTCATCAACGCCCGGCGGTGTTCATCTGAATGGATCAATAAGGACAATAATGAGATCTATGTCGGGGTTTTTCTCAATTGTTCCACAATCGAATAGTCCTGAGCCTTCATCTTTTTCAGGAACTCTTCAGCTTCTTCTTCAGTAACAGCCCTCTTTGTCGGTGCCAGATTGTCTTTAGCTGCTTTAACCTTTCTCAATTCCTCAGGGGCAAGGCACCTCCCTGATCTAGTCAACCCATGAGTTTCGCACACTTCTTCTTTAATTTGCTTTCCTTGGTACATCACAGTCACCCTGTCATAATTCCACGGGACAGCTTTCTCACTAACCACAGGCAACTGGGTCACCGGTTTAATGATAACTGGTTCTGTTCGAGCGCCTTTTACAACCAACACATGCTTAACAACTGCTCCTGGTATTGTCACCTTAACAGGCTCTGGTTTTATTATCATCACTGGTTCACTGACTGTCCGGTCCACTACGACCAAGGCTTTCCTAACAACCAATTTCTCATTTGCTTTATTTTCACTTGCCTTAATCATCATCACAGTTTGTGACGGCTTCTTGTATTCTCCCTTCTGCACTAACTCGATCATGTGAGCCTCATGATGAATTGGTAGCGGATTTTGCGTGATATTGGGAGTCTCCGGAGCCTGCACCTCAATTCTATGTGTATCAATAAGTTCCTGAATGGCATTTTTCAGATGCCAACATTTCTCCGTGTCATGTCCAGGCGCTCCTGAGCAATACTCACAGTTTACTGAATGGTCCAGGTTCCTTGGGGGAGGGTTTGGTAATTTGGGTTCGATCGGGTTCAACATGCCCAACTGCCTTAATCTGTGGTACAGGCTAGTATAAGATTCACCCAAGGGAGTAAAAGTCTTCTTCTTTTGCGACCTATCATTCTTAAATGCGGGATTGGGTTGGAAACCGGCTCCAGCGGCATTTCTGTTGGTTCTTGGGGGTGGGTAAGCGTTTTGAGATGGGTAAGTATTTTGGGGAGTGGGTGCGCGCCATTGTGCATGGGTAGGAGGTTGGGGGTATGTCTGGGCATGATGGACGGAAAAATGGGGAGTAGGAGGTGGGTAGTAATGCTGTGGTGGGCCATATGGAGTATGTGGGTAAGCTTGGGGGTGAGAGCGAGGTTGGTGATAATATGGTGACGGACTCCTGGACCAGACCCTTGATTCCACTACCGCCACTTCTTCTTTCTTCTTCTTTCCCAATACTCCTCCGGTGCCGCTTTGAATAGCCTGCGTAGTTGCTTTGAGTGCTGAATAGCTCATAATCTTGTTAGACTTGAGACCCTCTTCCACCATACTTCCCATCTTCACGACCTCATTGAAAGTTTTCCCTACTGCGGACACCAGATGACCATAGTAGGTTGGCTCCAAAGCCTGAAGGAAATAATCAACCATCTCATTCTCTTTCATCGGAGGATCAACTCTTGCTGCCTGTTCTCTCCAACGGAAACCGTACTCTCTAAAGCTTTCTCCGGGCTTCTTCTCGATTTTGGTCAGTGACAGACGGTCCGGGACAATTTCGAGATTGTATTGAAAATGACATGCAAATGCTTGAGCCAGGTCGTCCCAGGTGTACCACCGAGCATGATCTTGTCGTGTGTACCACTCCAACGCTGCTCCACTTAAGCTTTGACTAAGGTAAGCCATTAATAGCTCATCTTTTCCCCCAGCTCCCCTCATCTTGCTGCAGAATCCCCTCAGGTGGGCCACCGGATCACCATGGCCATCATATAAGTCGAACTTGGGTAACTTGAATCCTGCTGGCAACTGGACGTCAGGAAACAAGCACAAGTCCTTGTAGGCCACACTCACCTGACCTCCGAGACCCTGCATATTTCTGAATGACTGCTCTAAGCTCTTGACCTTTCGTATCATCTCCTCTTGCTCAGGGTTTTTGGGAGGCTTCTCCTCTTCAGCTGAGAGATTAAAATGGGGAGAGTAAAAGCATGGCTCTAGGGGTTTGAAGGTGGGTTCGGGTGGGTAATAGTGGTTTTCGTAGGTTTGGAACAGAGGTTCACTAGAGGATATGTGTAATGCGGCGGGTGGAGGAGCCACGAATACTGGATCAATTGGTGGTGGAGGACATGGAATTTTTTTGGGTGGTGGTAGTGGTGGTGTCTGAGAGGTGGTTCCGTAGTACTGCTGGTAAGTAGGGAAAGCAGGAGATGAGTTCACTGTGGGAGGATCTTGGGGTTGAGCTGGTGGTGGGAGGTAATTGGGGTTGGCAGGATAGGCTGGTGGTGGATGTCCCTTCGACCAGGCCTGGTACATCTCGGCCATTTGTTGCTTTAGTTTATACATCTCCTCCCTCATTGTATTAACGTCCACTGCCTCCTCCTCTCTGGATGGGTCGACAATGCTTGCTTCTAAATCCTGATTGGCCATGTTTGACTTGTCCTTGGAGCGGGTGTTGTAGGGATAGGTTGCCAGAATGCCAGTCAGCTTAATCACTTGCCTGGACTCATCAACAACAACTTTGTTAGCGGTTAGGGCATTAACAAATAGATAACCGCACATTGATGGGTGGATGCACCTAAGCAGTCAACCGTTTCTATTGTGTCTCTGTTCATTCACATGCGTCATTCCGGCTTTCCATTTCTTTTCTTGCCAATTAGTTCCCACTCTTATCCTTTCCTTTTCACTTTGTTTTTCTCTCCCTCTTATGTTTCTCTTTCCTTTGGTTTCTCCCCTGTTTGTATCATTCCTTTCTGGTTTTCCCTTTTATTATTTAGAAACGGTCGAATCCTATGGAGATTGCCTACGTATCACGACCCTGCGTGAATCAGACCAAGCGTAGTTCGTGAAAAATGAATGCAAAGTAGGAGCATGATATTTTGGCAATTTCAATTTTATTGATAGCAGATTTGTCTATTACAAAGACTCAAAACAATTAACAGACTCTAAGAACTACAAACTCCATCATCCCTATTCTAATTCAAACGAAATACAGACTCAATCAACTGACTGTCTTTTAACGAAAAGGAGATACAGACTCTGGTAAAAGAAATACAAACCCAAATGACCTAACTCCATAAAAAGGAAATACAGACTCGGAAGACAAACTTTTTCTTTTTAGTAGAAGAAGGAGTGCAGACTCTTTGGCACTCCTGACAGGATTATCGGCCTCTAACTTCATTTTTTGGATTCGGGCTCGCAAGGCTTCATTCTCTTTGGCCAATTGGTTTTTCTCACCTTCATCAGCCGCGGCTTGCAAGCTATTTGGAGGTCTTGGACCTGTTTTTCCAATGCTCCTATGCGGGCCCTATACTCATTTTCTTTAGTTAACCAAGCCCACTGTTCTTGTGATGATTCAACAAATTCCTGGATGTGAGGTATTTTGGCCGGACTTCCGAATGCAACGTCCCTTCTATACCAAGCCTGATAATCAGGCGACACTTCTCCTTTGGCTCGATCTCGAACACAAGTGTTTGCCGTCAAATATTGACATTCGCTCCAGACTTGGCGGACCATTGCTTCAGGAAACTGGCCATCAGGGCCAATCTCAACTACTTGCAAACTAAGATCATCATCCTTGGGTACTATCTGGCATCTCCCCAGCTGCCTCAACACTCGATACGGTGCGTAAGGCTGAATGCTTCTAAGCCCCATCAGAAGGAAATGTGGTCGGGCTGCCGGCATATATACGATTTCATCAACGGGCAACCATCCCAGTGTCCACTCTATTTGGCTAGCAGTGAGGGACCAAAAATATGTTGTCCAACCCGTGACTCCTTCTGGCAATTCGGCCCCTTTAATCCTTGTGTAAAACTCTTCTATGCATGTTTTTTCTAGAGACCCGTAGCTCAAAAACTGAGGACGATAACACAGATGCTCGATCATCCACATTTGTAACAATAGACTACACCCCTCGAAGAAAGCTTCCCCGGCCTTGCAGGCTGTAAGAGCACGGAAGATGTCGGCCAATATCATAGGTGCAAGTGTACTTTTGGCTTGAGTAATTAACGTGCTGACGACTCCAGCTATTTTTATGTCAATGTTCCCATCCTTCCTTGGAAATACTAAAAGCCCCAGGAAAGCTACCATGAAGGCGAAACGTCGATGCTCCTCCCACTTCTGGCGGTTTCCTTTGCTACATATCTTACTTTCTGGGTTGTTGAACCCCCCGATATGGCCATATCGATGATATATGAAGCTCGGAGTACAAAAGCCATTTGCCAGATCTATGTTATGGATGGTTCTGACTATCTTCAAAGAGTCTAGAAATCTGTGCACGGCTACAACTCTGGGGGCAACCAAGTATTTGTGCCTCAATGGAACCTCATCCTTTCCAATGTAGCCAGCTATTTCCTCTAATGTCGGGGTAAGATCAAAGTCCGAAAAATGGAACACATTATGTGCTGGGTCCCAACATGTAACCAGTGCTCTAATAATATCTCCCCGAGGCACAATATCGAGCAAACCGGTAAGCCCTTTCAAATGTTTCTTGACTGCATCTTGCCCTTCTCCGCCTAAATCGTTCCACCACAGACGTAACTCCAAAGGGATTTTATGCATGATTGAAAATAATTCATTTTGAGTCGTGCTCATCCTGCACATTTATTAAGGTGATTTTAATCACTTATTTTGACCTAAAAGAGAAAAATGGCACAATCTCTGTTCAAATTTCCAATTTAAACAAACAGCCGGTATTGCGGATACGGTCTTTCAGCACTTCATAAAGAAGATTTTAAGGCTGTGCCTGCTAACCGTTAAAAAATGACTCAGGGTGGCTGTTCTTGCAAAAACAGCCTTCCGGCGCCCTTTTGGGGACATTCGGCTTATTTTAAACAAGAATGGCGGCACCCGACTTATTCATGATGAAATTAAAAATTTTGGCATTTTTGGCTATTTTTGAAAAAGGGGAGGTTGGACCCGATGAGGGTTGCCTACGTATCTCACATCCGGTGAGAATCAAACCAGCGTAGTTCGGGCAAATAAATCTAACTATTTTTGAAAACAAGAACTTTTTTTTTTGTTTTTTATTGGCAAATTCACTATCTCTGAAAGCAAGATTCTTTTTTATATTTTCATTTTCAGTGGCAAATAAAATAAACTAATTTGAAGATAAAATTCTTTTTTCTTTTGTTTTGCTCAAAAAATACGGCAGCATTTCGGCACTACTTGGACATTGGTTTTTCTGGTATAGGTAATTGACTCTCTATACTGCTATTTTCTCTTTTTCTCTCTTTGTTTGTTTTTTTTTGTTTTTTTTAATTTTTCCCAGATATTCAAAGCCGGTCAGCATGCGAGTCCAAAACAGATAAATGCACAAGTAGGATGCATCAGGATGGTCCATTATTCCGGGTACACCTGTCCTAGACGGACCCAACCCCTGTGTTGAGTCCCCTAAGTCATATGCACGTGATGCAGATAAGCGTCCCTAGTAGGGATCCGGCATGAAGTCAAGTTATTCTAGGTTCAAAACCTGGGTATGTGTTCTAGACTGTGTACCCGAGCGGACAACTCGAGTCGAGGAGGGGGCTACGTACCGGGAACCAAAAGGCCATCCGGCTTAGTAACTTGTCCGGCCTCTTTCTTATTTCAGGGTATTGACACTAACAGAATAGGGAGTCTCAACCAGTAAGCACATCCCCGGAGGTGAGAAGAGAAGGGTTTCGGCACAGTTTATATACAGTTCAGATAATATCAAAGCGGTAAAAAGCAACATTTTGCACATTTAGCATGAAACATGTAGGAAAATCAGATAAAGCCAAATACAACAATATATCTAAGCTCGAATTCTGAACCCTGAACCACAGTTCTGGGTTCTTGTCCCCAGCAGAGTCGCCAGAGCTGTCACACCTCCTTTTTCCTACACCTGTGAGGGTGTAAAGGAGTTTTTCCAATTAAAGGACAATCGAAACGGGATTTATTATTGATATTCAGAGTCGCCACTTGGGAGATTAATGGTGTCCCGAGTCACCGGTTGAATCCCGATCCGAGGAAATTATGACTCTGTTAACAGTCCGCGAACCAGAACTCCGAGTAAGGAATTCTGTTAACCCGGGAGAAGGTGTTAGGCATTCCCGGATTCCGTGGTTCTAGCACGGTCGCTCAACTGTTGTATTTGCTTTTATCTGATTTTAAAACATATTCTAACCTATGTGCCTTTTATTTTAACCGCTTTTATTATATGTCTTTTTAATAAGAATTGCAACGTCGCGAAAATGTATCTCGAACCACGTCACACCAGTGCACCCGTGGCTTTTGACGCATTTCGACTTCGTTGAGATTTAGATTTGGGTCACATAAATGTGCACCCGTATTCAGGAAGGTAATATTATTAAAATACGCGCCTAAAGCAACTACGCGTTTATCATCTTTGGGGAAAACCGTGAAATTCGCTAAACGGCTCGTCCCGGAGTCTAAGTATTTTTATAGCATTTATTGAGGGCCCCGCAATTTATATTTTTATCTGGCGAGGCTCGTCTCATCATTTATTTAAAGGTCAATCCTAAAACGGCTATGATTTTCTATTGGGCTTCGACTCTATCAATAAAAGAAAAGTCCTATTTTAACATTGTCTAAGAATTATTGTACTTGGGTCCATGTGCCCTCATGAAAACATATCCTTATCATGTTGGGCCTTGCAGGCAACCCTCATAAAAACTATTAATCAGATATGCCCAAAGGGCAAGGCCGATTATGGGCCTGGACTGAAAGGTGTAATTGCAGACAGCCGTTTGGGCCTGGCAGTCGAGCCCAGTAAGGCACATTCCCTTGACAACTTATAGTTTAACTCAGTCAATAGACGTTCTGAAATTCAAACCCATTCAGTTGTGAGAATTCAACCTAAACAACCACTAATGACAATTCAATTTAACAAGGGAATTTGTTAATTCAGCTATTTGCATGTTTCCTGATTTTATATGGAAGCTATAGGTGATTACTAAAAAAAATTGAAGCCTGAATTATAGAATCAAATACGTTTACAATACACATACTGACTAATAATCTGATTGTATCATTTTTTGTATCAACATGCTGAAACTTAGAAACTACTTGACTACAATGAGATTTAAACAATCAACTCCAACTACGTTAAATCTATTTGTACTACATTTGTTATACTAAAGTGTGAAACAGTCCAAACCATCCGAAGTAGTCCAAAATAACAGTTCAGTCTTAATTACAAACCATGATCTACTGAAATTCATGAGATTACATGAGATATAACACAAAATTATCAGGAACTATGCTGCATTTCACTCATCTCCACAAACTCGTAAGTTACATTGAGGCAGTTTCAAAATGTGTACCTGAGAATTGAATCACAACAGAAGAATAGGAGATCAGCAACAGAATAATAGGCAGCAGCACACTGATGCTTAGCACAGCTCAGAAAATACACCAGCAGTCCAGAAATGATTTCAAAAACCAGCAGATTCAAGAACAATTTCGAAAACCAGCTTGAACACACCCACAGAAACTCAAAATCAATTTGAATAAACCCAAAACCACTCGAAAAACCAATCACTAAACCTCAGAGGAACCTCAGCAATCAGCAGAGCAGAGAGTTGATCAAAATTAACCAAAGATCAATGTAACAGT
>NW_017675899.1:12535-26898 GCF_001879085.1 Nicotiana attenuata | reverse complement strand
CTGACGCTTGAAAAGTATCCCCTTGTTCTCCAGGTGGGCTCCTGATTGCTGAAGCTTGAAAAGTATTCCCTTGTTCTCCAGGTGGGCTCCTGACTGCAACAAAATAAAAAACAAAGAAAATTTCTGCCCCAGTTTGGTAACTGGATACAGCATGTCAAATATTAAAAATTGGAAGCTAAATTTGAATTGTACTTCCCTGGTTTTCCAGGTGGGCTCCTGATTGCGATGCTTGAAAATGTATTCCCTTATTCTTCAGGTGGGCTCCTGCTTACTAACTCTGGAAAGTATCCCCCTGTTATCCAAGTGGGTTCCTGCTTTCAAAGAAAAATTCTTTCTGCCCCTGTTTTAATCAAAGAAAGATTTGTTAATAGAAAATAGTGGTTAACTGCTGGCATTCTTGTTGGCCATGCTCCCGCTTCCGACTTTGCTCTGACTTGCTTCTTTGGACTTGCTTTGACTTGCCATGACTTCCCGGTTGACTTTTCAACCCTCTGATCTTGATGACCCAAATGTTTTACCTTGTATTATTGTTTTGGTGTTTCTGTTCCCTTTTCGTGAAACTTTGCTTCTTCCCCCAATTATCTGATTATTCCACTGATTTTCATTGGTCCTTCATGTTTTACTTTCTTTTGATATGTCCCAACCTTGTTGTGCCATATAACTGGGAAGCTGGTAGTTAGCTTTGACGTCCTTCTTTTGTTCTTTGAATAGAACTGACACTGAAACGTCTTATAGACAGACTTTTAAGAGAATGAAATGCAATGACCTCGAAGGTTTTGAGGATAGAAAAACTCTGAAAACGAATGAATTGTAATGAAGAGAAAATGGATAGGACTTATCTGAGCGGAAAGGCTGATTCCATTGATCGTGCCATGCATTTTGGATTCCAGCCTAGTCTGTCCAACCAATCAATTGTCAATTACCACATTTGTTGTCTCATACTTTCACGCCCGACTCTCGCCAAACCCAAACCTTGCTTGTTTTGCCATGTTTCAAACACCTTTCAACCACAGACTTCTTTCATTTGCCCAACTGAAAAACTCACTTTCGCCTTACAGTGCCCGTGAGGGTTTTCACCAATAAGACTCTCTTATTTTTAATATCTCTCAAACTCACCTCGCCTTACGGTGCCCGTGAGGGTTTTCACCAATAAGACTCTCTCATTTTCATTTCTCTCAACTCACATCGCCCTATGGTGCCCGTGAGGGTTTTCACCGATAAGACTCTCTCATTTCATCATTTTCCTTCTGTCACCAGAGTGTTGTCTCCAACATGAGTCGCTTTACCTGCCCGTATTGAAATTTCTTGAAATTGATCAGAAGGTCTTTCTTTGGACCGTAATGTGGCTTTTGGATGGGTTTTAGAAAGAAAGGTATAAAAGCTCAAAATAATTCAAACGTGGGTTCAACATTACAATTTTCGGAATCGTATCTCTTGCAACAACCATAACTTCTGCCCCAGTTTCCTTGGGGATTCTTGGATTTTTCTTCTGTTGTGACTGAGCCTCAGCGAGGCTGCCCACGTACCCTTTCGGGATCAAGTCAAACGTAGTTCAGGACATAAGATCGCTTCATCGTTGCGATGTTTCTTTTCTACTATTCTTCTTTTCTTTTTCCTTTCCTTCTTTTTCTTTTCTTTGTTTTTTTTTTCTTTTATTTCTTCTTTTTTTTTCCTTTTTCTTTTTTTTATTTTTCCTTTTTCTTTTTTTGCTTTCCCCACTTGATTTCCCCGTTCGATTCTCAAGTTTTGTTGTTGATTCCGAAAGAGGGATACGAAAGAAAATATAATAAGGCTCAAAGGGATAACAAAGGATAAAGTGTTTGGATAGCAGAACAAAATGCCTTCATCATTTCAATCTCAAAACATGCCAAATACAATCAGGTACACAAAGATAAAGAAAATCATACATAATATCTCTTGACTGCATCAGAATTGATAGCCATTTCTACACATTTTCCTTCCACGTCCGTTAGATATAAAGCGCCATTGGACAAAACTCTGGTTACAACAAATGGCCCCTGCCAGTTTGGGGCGAACTTTCCTTTTGCCTCAGCCCAATGAGGTAGGATACGTCTCAGCACCAACTGTCCTACTTCGAACTTCCGCGGACGCACTTTCTTGTTATATGCTCTTGCCATTCTCTGTTGGTACAATTGACCGTGACACACTGCTGCCAGTCGCTTCTCATCAATCAAACTTAGTTGTTCCAGGCGGGCTTTAACCCATTCATCATCATCAATCTCTGCCTCGGCGATGATTCGGAGGGACGGGAGTTCAACCTCTGCGGGTGTTACTGCTTCGGTTCCATACACCAATGAATAGGGAGTCGCTCCTACTGAAGTGCGGACAGTAGTGCGATAGCCTAACAAAGCAAAAGGTAACTTTTCATGCCATTGCCTTGACCCTTCTACCATTTTTTGAAGTATTTTCTTGATATTCTTGTTAGCTGCTTCGACTGCCCCATTTGCCTTAGGACGATATGGGGTGGAATTGCGGTGCATGATCTTAAACTGCTGACATGTCTGGGCCATCAAATGACTATTGAGATTGGCACCATTATCTGTGATGATTACCTTCGGGATCCCAAACCGGCATATGACATTTGAATGTACGAAATCGACAACTGCCTTCTTAGTCACGGATTTGAAGGTTTTTGCCTCCACCCATTTAGTGAAATAATCAATAGCTACCAAAATGAATCTATGCCCATTTGAGGCTGCTGGCTCAATCGGTCCAATAACATCCATTCCCCAGGCAACGAACGGCCATGGTGCTGACATTGTATGCAATTCAGAGGGCAGAGAATGAATCAAATCTCCATGTATCTGACATGGATGACATTTGCGCACGAAACTGATGCAATCCCGTTCCATAGTAAGCCAATAATAACCTGCTCGAAGGATCTTCTTTGCCAATATATATCCACTCATATGAGGTCCGCAAACTCCCGCATGTACCTCAAACATGAAAACTGTAGCCTGTTTGGCATCTATGCATCTCAATAACCCAAGATCTGGAGTTCTCTTGTACAACACTCCTCCACTGAAGAAAAATCCGCTTGCCAAGCGTCGAATTGCTCTCTTTTGATCCCCTGTAGCTTGTGTCGGGTATACTCCCATCCGGAGATATTCTTTTATATCATGGAACCATGGCTCACCATCAAACTCTTCCTCTACCACATTACAATAGGCATGCTGATCTCGAACCTGAATCTGTAATGGATCCACGTAAGCCTTGTCCGGATGATGCAACATAGATCGCCAAAGTGGCCAAAGCGTCGACAACCTCATTGTGCATCCTTGGAATGTGTTTGAAATCTATTGATTGAAACCGTTGACGAAGTTCATGCAAACACTGCCGGTATGGTATGAGCTTCAAATCTCGTGTCTCCCACTCTCCCTGAATCTGGTGTACAAGAAGATCCGAGTCACCCATGACCAAGATTTCCTGGACACCCATGTCTATAGCCAATCTCAATCCCAGGATACATGCTTCGTACTCAGCCATGTTATTGGTGCAATAGAAACGAAGTTGAGCAGTGACAGGGTAGTGTTGCCCTGTCACAGAAATCAGTACTGCTCCTATTCCGACACCCTTGGCATTGGCAGCTCCATCAAAGAAAAGTTTCCATCCAGGCTTCTCGACCTGTTCTAATTCTTCAACATGCATTATCTCCTCGTCCGGGAAGTATGTTTTCAAAGGCTCATATTCATCATCAACGGGATTCTCAGCTAGATGATCAGCCAGCGCTTGTGCTTTCATTGCAGTCCGAGTCACGTAGACAATATCAAACTCCGTAAGCAGGATTTGCCATTTCGCCAGCCTCCCTGTGGGCATGGGCTTTTGAAAAATATACTTCAATGGGTCCAACCGAGATATGAGATAGGTAGTATATGCTGACAAGTAATGTTTCAACTTTTGCGCTACCCAGGTTAAAGCACAACACGTCCTCTCGAGTTGAGTGTATTTTACCTCATATGATGTGAACTTCTTGCTGAGGTAGTAAATCGCCTGCTCTTTCCTTCCTGTGATGTCATGCTGCCCCAGTACACAACCAAAAGAATTGTCCAACACAGTCAGGTAAAGGATCAAGGGCCTTCCTGGCTCTGGCGAGACCAACACAGGTGGACTAGCCAAATACTTCTTAATCTTGTCAAATGCTTCTTGACATTCGTCTGTCCATCTGACCGCAGCATCTTTCTTTAGCAGCTTGAAAATGGGCTCACAAGTAGTTGTAAGCTGGTCAATGAACCTGCTGATGTAATTCAACCTGCCAAGCAAACTCATCACATCTTTCTTGTTACTTGGCGGCGGTAGCTCCTGGATGGCTTTGATCTTAGACGGGTCTAATTCAATACCACGCCGACTCACCACAAATCCCAACAACTTCCCCGATGGGACTCCAAACGCACACTTTGCTGGATTAAGCTTGAGGTTGTACCTGCGGAGTCTCTGGAAGAATTTCCTCAAATCCCTAACATGGTTACATTGTTTCCTCGACTTTATGATCACGTCGTCCACATAGACCTCGATTTCCTGGTGTATCATGTCATGGAACATGGTAGTCATTGCCCTCATATACGTTGCCCCTGCGTTCTTCAACCCAAATGGCATGACCCTGTAACAATACGCCCCAAGGCGTGATGAATGTCGTATTTTCCGCATCCTCCTCATCCATCAAAATCTGGTGATAGCCCGCATAACAATCCACGAAGGAACCAATCTCATGTTTGGCACAATTGTCAATCAATATATGGATGTTTGGGAGTGGGAAGTTGTCCTTCGGGCTCGCCTTATTGAGATCACGGTAATCAACACATACTCTGGTCTTCCCATCTTTCTTTGGTACTGACACCACATTAGCTAACCAGGTAGGATATCGAGTAACCCGTATGACCTTCGCCTCAAACTGCTTAGTAACCTCTTCCTTAATTTTCACACTGATATCTGTTTTGAATTTCCTCAACTTCTGCTTGACAGGGGGGCATTCCGAATAAATGGGCAATTTGTGGACCACCAGATCGGTACTTAAACCCGGCATATCATCATATGACCATGCGAAAACATCTTTGTACTCAAACAACAATTTGATTATCTCCTCCCTGAGCGGGGCTTCCAAATGGACACTTATTTTTGTTTCCCGAACATTTTCCTGATCCCCTAGATTGATTGCCTCTGTGTCATTCAAGTTAGGTTTGGGTTTTTCCTCAAATTGATTTAATTCTTTACTGATTTCTTCCAAAGCTTCCTCGTCATCGTATTCCCTCTCGCCATCACACTCAATTTCTTGTATTACTATTTCATATGGATTATCAAGACTAGGCCGGAGACTCCTCATGCATGACACATCATTGAAACCAGCATAAAAGGGACTGTACAAGAGAGAAAAGAAAACAAAATAAAGGCTATCAGGAGTGAAGAGAGAAGGAGATTGCATTTCATTAAAATTGTAAGATAACAAGGTTTAACTCATCCAAATGGACGGAACATAGAAATCTGAATTACAACCCTGGAAATAATCCAGATTTAATACTCAAAGGAAAATCAAAAACTAACTACCACGACTCCTTCCGAGTTGGAAGAGGAGTAGCTTCCCAGTTATTGAGCTTGGCCTGAGACCCCACGAACTGCACATCAACTTTACTCGGACCTTCGCCTGGTTCCACCATATTCACTTCATCGAACACCCTTTCAAACTTTTCGATCATCTCCTTGTCAGGTTCTATCACCATAGAATTTGGTAGTACTGTTGCTGGGCGTCGTTTAGTACCAGGCCGGACGAAGGAACGGGAAAGGCGAGGAATAGGTTTTGGGAGGGTCCACACTCTCTTTTTCATCTTTTTGGCTCTCGTTATGTCAGCAGTAGTGGGTTTGAAACCTAGCCCGAAAGTGTCCAAATTTCCGGGAAGAGACACTGGCTGTATGATTCCCTGCAGTGAAGCACCCAACCCCTTTCCGGGCAAGAATCCATTCCTTATCATCTCTGAGGCTACCATAACAGATGCGGAAGCTATTTTGGGCATAGGAACACACTCCCCTTCCGGGATTTTATCAACTGGCACTGTGTCCATGACTTGGTACACCCACGGACCTTTGTCATTTTCAACTTCCTCGAAGGATGTAATAGCATTACGAGAATTGTCCTCTCCATGGACCACGATCTCCTGCCGATCCCATTCAAATTTGACCATTTGATGCAAAGTAGACGGTACTGCCTTTGCGGCATGAATCCAGGGCCGTCCCAATAAAAGATTGTAGGAAACACTGACATCGAGCACTTGAAACTCCATAGTGAATTCCACAGGTCCTATTGTTAGCTCCAACACAATATCTCCCACTGTGTCTTTCCCTCCGCCTTCAAATCCCCGTACACATATGCTATTTTTGTGAAGTCTTTCCCTGTCAACTTTCAACTTTTCTAGAGTGGAAAGAGGGCAAATGTTTGCACTAGACCCATTATCAATTAGCACCCGAGTCACCACGGAATCTTCACACTTCACTGTGAGGTAAAGGGCTCTATTATGTTCGGTTCCTTCCAATGGCAACTCATCATCAGAAAATGTTACCCTGTTCACCTCAAAAATTTTGTTTGCAATCTTCTCAAGATGATTCACAGTGATTTTATCTGGCACATGAGCTTCGTTTAGAATCTTCATCAACGCCCGGCGGTGTTCATCCGAATGGATCAATAAGGACAATAATGAGATCTGTGCCGGGGTTTTTCTCAATTGTTCCACAATCGAATAGTCCTGAGCCTTCATCTTTTTCAGGAACTCTTCAGCTTTTTCTTCAGTAACAGCCCTCTTTGTCGGTGCCGGATTGTCTTTAGCTGCTTTAACCTTTCTCAATTCCTCAGGGGCAAAGCACCTCCCTGATCTAGTCAACCCATGAGTTTCGCACACTTCTTCTTTAATTTCTTTTCCTTGGTACATCACAGTCACCCTGTCATAATTCCACGGGACAGCTTTCTCACTAACCACAGGCAACTGGGTCACCGGTTTAATGATAACTGGTTCTGTTCGAGCGCCTTTTACAACCAACACAGGCTTAACAACTGCTCCTGGTATTGTCACCTTAACAGGCTCTGGTTTTATTATCATCACTGGTTCACTGACTGTCCGGTCCACTGCGACCAAGGCTTTCCCATCAACCAATTTCTCATTTTCTTTATTTTCACTTGCCTTAATCATCATCACAGTTTGTGAAGGCTTCTTGTATTCTCCCTTCTGCACTAACTCGATCATGTGAGCCTCATGATGAATTGGTAGCGGATTCTGCGTGATATTGGGAGTCTCCGGAGCCTGCACCTCAATTCTCCGTGTATCAATAAGTTCCTGAATGGCATTTTTCAGATGCCAACATTTCTCCGTGTCATGTCCAGGCGCTCCTAAGCAATACTCACAGTTTACTGAATGGTCCAGGTTCCTCGGGGGAGGGTTTGGTAATTTGGGTTCGATCGGGTTCAACATGCCCAACTGCCTTAATCTGTGGTACAGGCTAGTATAAGATTCACCCAAGGGAGTGAAAGTCTTCTTCTTTTGCAACCTATCATTCTTAAATGCGGGATTGGGTCGGAAACCAGTTCCAGCGGCATTTCTGTTGGTTCTTGGGGGTGGGTAAGCGTTTTGAGATGGGTAAGTATTTTGGGAGTGGGTGCGCGCCATTGTGCATGGGTAGGAGGTTGGGGGTATGTCTGGGCATGATAGATGGAGAAATGGGGAGTAGGAGGTGGGTAGTAATGCTGTGGTGGGCCATATGGAGTATGTGGGTAAGCTTGGGGGTGAGGGCGAGGTTGGTGATAATATGGTGACGGACTCCTGGACCAAACCCTTGATTCCACTACTGCCACTTCTTCTTTCTTCTTCTTTCCCAATACTCCTCCGGTGCCGCTTTGAATAGCCTGCGTAGTTGCTTTGAGTGCTGAATAGCTCATAATCTTGTTAGACTTGAGACCCTCTTCCACCATACTTCCCATCTTCACGACCTCATTGAAAGTTTTCCCCACTGCGGACACCAGATGACCATAGTAGGTTGGCTCCAAAGCCTGAAGGAAATAATCAACCATCTCATTCTCTTTCATCGGAGGATCAACTCTTGCTGCCTGCTCTCTCCAACGAAAACCATACTCTCTAAAGCTTTCTCCGGGCTTCTTCTCGATTTTGGTCAGTGACAGACGGTCCGGGACAATTTCGAGATTGTATTGAAAATGACATGCAAATGCTTGAGCCAGGTCGTCCCAGGTGTACCACCGAGCATGATCTTGTCGTGTGTACCACTCCAACGCTGCTCCACTTAAGCTTTGACTAAAGTAAGCCATTAATAGCTCATCCTTTCCCCCAGCTCCCCTCATCCTGCTGCAGAATCCCCTTAAGTGGGCCACCGGGTCACCATGGCCATCATATAAGTCAAACTTGGGTAACTTGAATCCTGCTGGCAACTGGACGTCAGGAAACAGGCACAGGTCCTTGTAGGCTACACTTACTTGTCCTCCGAGTCCCTGCATATTTCGGAATGACTGTTTTAGGCTCTTGACCTTTCGGATCATTTCATCTTGCTCAGGGTTTTTGGGAGGTCTTTTCTTCTTCAGCTGAGAGATCAAGGCGGGGAGTGTAAAGGTATGGTTCTGGGGGTTTGAAAGTGTCTTCGGGTGGGTAGTACTGGTTATCATGAGTTTGGAACACGGGTTCGCTAGATGACCTGTGTAGCGTGGCAGGTGGGGGAGCCATGAATACGTGGAGTAATTGGTGGTGGAGGACATGGAATTTGTTTGGGTGGTGGTGGTGGTGGTGTCTGAGAGGTGGTTCCGTAGTACTGCTGGTAAGTAGGGAAAGCAGGAGATGAGTTCACTGTGGGAGGATCTTGGGGTTGAGCTGGTGGTGGGAGGTAATTGGGGTTGGCAGGATAGACGGGTGGTGGATGTCCCTTCGACCAGGCCTGGTACATTTCGGCCATTTGTTGCTTTAGTTTGTACATCTCTTCTCTCATTGTGTTAACGTCCACTGCCTCCTCCTCTCTGGATGGGTCAACAATGCTCGCTTCCAAATCCTGATTGGTCATGTTTGACTTGTCCTTGGAACGGGTGTTGTAAGGATGGGTTGCCAGAATGCCAGTCAGCTTAAACACCTATCTGGACTCATCAACAACAACTTGGTTAGCGGTTAGGGCATTAACAAATAGATAACCGCACATTGATGGGTGGATGCACCTAAGCAGTCAAACGTTTCTATTATGCCTCTATTTATTCACATGCGTCATCCCGGCTTTCATTTCTTTTCTTGCCAATTAGTTCCCACTCTTATCTTTTCCTTTTCACTTTGTTTTGCTCTCCCTCTTTTGGTTCTCTTTCCTTTGGTTTTTCCCCTGTTTGTATCATTCCTTTCTGGTTTTCCCTTTTATTATTTAGAAATGGTCGAATCCTATGGAGATTGCCTACGTATCACGACCCCGCGTGAATCAGACCAAGCGTAGTTCGTGAAAAATGAATGCAAAGTAGGAGCAAGATATTTTTGGCAATTTCAATTTTATTGATAGCAAATTTGTCTATTACAAAGACTCCAAAACAATCAACAGACTCTAAGTACTACAAACTCCATCATCCCTATTCAAACAAAATACAGACTCAATCAACTGACTGTCTTTTAACGAAAAGGAGATACAGACTCTGGTAAAAGCAATACAAACCCAAATGACCTAACTCCATAAAAAGGAAATACAGACTCGGAAGACAAACTTCTTTTTTTTTAGTAGAAGAAAGAGTGCAGACTCAAAGACAATTACGAATACATTAAAGCTCCTGGTGCCCGCGGGACATCATTCGGTCTCGCCGCGGGCCTATATGCAAGTTCCCCTTGAAGTCTGTCTAGGTCGTTCATTATCTGCTTCACAAATGTCATCACTGATGCCAGGAAGGTGGTACGGGTCATGTTCTCGCACATTTGACATTTCCTAGTAATGGAATGAGCAACGGTTAAGATTCTTTCTCGGATTCTTCCTTTCTCTTGAAGCAACCGCCCTATCTGTTGGGCCCTGGCCTCCAAAGTTCGCTCATCCGCTTGGCTTTGTTCCCGGAGTTGTTGCAAGTCCATTTCTAACTGTGCCAATGCCATGTAACACTGTTCTCTTTCGACTTTGAATTCTTTTGCCTTCTTGATCATACGGTTTTCTGTGGAAATAACCTTTTTCTTTAATACTGTGATCTCATTGTCATATTTTTCTTTTAACTGTTTAACCATGCGGGCCTGTTCTTTTGCATTTTTAGCCAATTGTTTCTGGGCCCCAGCTAATTCCTTTTCTGCCTTGTTGCGGTCGAAGCTGTAGTCGTTCACCTTTTGCCTTAGATTTGCTATAAGCTTTGCATCGTTGGCACTTCTGACCGGATTATCGGCCTCTAGCTTCATTTTCTGGATTTGGGCTCGCAAGGCTTCATTCTCTTTGGCTAATTGTTTTTTCTCACCTTCATCAACCGCGGCTTGCAAGCTATTTTCAAATCGGAGGTCTTGGACCTGTTTTTCCAACGCTCCTATGCGGGCCCTATACTCATTTTCTTTAGTTAACCAAGCCCACTGTTCTCGTGATGATTCAACAAATTCCTGGATGTGAGGTCGTTTGGCCGGTCTTCCGAATGCAACGTCCCTTCTATACCAAGCCTGATAATCAGGCGACACTTCTCCTTTGGCTCGATCTCGAACACAAGTGTTTGCCGTCAAATACTGACATTCGCTCCAGACCTGGCGGACCATTGCTTCAGGAAACTGGCCATCAGGGCCAATCTCAACCACTTGCAAACTAAGATCATCATCCTTGGGTACTATCTGGCATCTCCCCAGCTGCCTCAACACTCGATACGGTGCGTAAGGCTGAATGCTTCTAAGCCCCATCAGAAGGAAATGTGGTCGGGCTGCCGGCATATATACGATTTCATCAACGGGTAACCATCCCAGTGTCCACTCTATTTGGCTAGCAGTGAGGGACCGAAAATATGTTGTCCAACCCGTGACTCCTTCTGGCAATTCGGCCCCTTTAATCCTCGTGTAAAACTCTTCTATGCATGTTTTTTCTGGAGACCCATAGCTCAAAAACTGAGGACGATGACACAGATGCTCGATCATCCACATTTGTAACAATAGATTGCACCCTTCGAAGAAAGCTTCCCCGGCCTTGCAAGCTGTAAAAGCACGGAAGATGTCAGCCAATATCATAGGTGCCAGTGTACTTTTGGCTTGAGTAATTAATGTGCTGACGACCCGAGCTATTTTTATGTCAATGTTCCCATCCTTCCTTGGAAATACCAGAAGCCCCAGGAAAGTTACCATAAAGGCGAAACGTCGATGCTCCTCCCACTTTTGGCGGTTTCCTTTGCTACATATCTTACTTTCTGGGTTGTTGAACCCCCCGATATCGCCATATCGATGATATATGAAACTTAGAGTACAAAAGGCATTTGCCAAATCTGTGTTATGGACGGTTCTGACTATCTACAAAGAGTCTAGAAATCTGTGCACGGTTACAACTCTGGGGGCAACCAAGTATTTGTGCCTCAACGGAACCTCATCCTTTCCAATGTAGCCAGCTATTTCCTCTAATGTCGGGGTAAGCTCAAAGTCCGAAAAATGGAACACATTATGTGCTGGGTCCCAACATGTAACCAGTGCTCTAATAATATCTCCCCGAGGCACAATATCGAGCAAACCGGTAAGCCCTTTCAAATGTTTCTTGACTGCATCTTGCCCTTCTCCGCCTAAATCGTTCCACCACAGACGTAACTCCAAAGGGATTTTATGCATGATTGAAAATAATTCATTTTGAGTCGTGCTCATCCTGCACATTTATTAAGGTGATTTTAATCACTTATTTTGACCTAAAAGAGAAAAATGGCACAATCCTTGTTCAAATTGCCAATTTAAACAAACAGCCGGTATTGCGGATACGGCCTTTCAGCACTTCATAAGGAAGATTTTAAGGCTGTGCCTGCTAACCGTTTAGAAGATGACTCAGGGTGGCTGTTATTGGGGACATTTGGCTTATTTTTGACAAGAATGGCATAACCCGACTTATTCATGACGGAATTAAAAATTTTGGTATTTTTGGCTATTTTTGAAAATGGGAGGTTGGACCCGACGTGGGTTGCCTACGTATCTCACACCCGGTGAGAATCAAACCAGCGTAGTTCGGGCAAAATAAATCTAACTATTTTTGAAAACAAAACTCTTTTTTTGTTGGCAAATACACTATTCCTGAAAGCAAGATTCCTTTTTTTTATATATTGTCTTTTCAGTGGCAAAATAAAATAAACTAATATGAAAATAAAACTCTTTTTGGTTTTCTTTTCCATTTTTCTGTTTTTTTTCATTTTCTCAAAAAATTCGGCAGCATTTCGGCACTACTTGGACGTTGGGTTTTCTAATATAGGAAATTAACTCTCTACACTGCTATTTTCTCTTTTTCTCTTTTTGTTTTTCCTTTTTTTTCAATTTTTTTTTTCAGATATTCAAAGCCGGTCGGCATGCGAGTCCAAAACAAACGAATGCACAAGTAGGATGCATCAGGATGGTCCATTATTCCGGGTACACCTGTCCTAGACGGACCCAACCCCTGTGTTGAGTCCCCTAAGTCAAAATGCACATGATGCAAATAAGCGTCCCTACTAGGGATCCGGCATGAAGTCAAGTTCTTCTAGGTTCAAAACCTGGGTATGTGTTCTAGACTGTGTACCCGAGCGGACAACTCGAGTCGAGGAGGGGGCTACGTACCGGGAACCAAAAGGCCATCTGGCTTAGTAACTTGTCCGGCCTCTTTCTTATTTTAGGGTATTGACACTAACAGAATAGGGAGTCTCCACCAGTGAGCACATCCTCGGAGGTGAGAAGAGGAGGGTTTCGCCACAGTTTATATACAATCCAGATAATATCAAAGCGGTAAACAGCAACATTTTGCACATTTAGCATGAAACATGTAGAAAAATCAAATAAAGCCAACTACAACAATATATCTAAGCTCGAATTCTGAACCCTGAACCGAAGTTCTGGGTTCTTGTTCCCCAGCAGAGTCGCCAGAGCTGTCACACCTCCTTTTTCCTACTACACCCCCAGAATAGGGTATAATAAAGGGGGTTATTTCTAACTTGAAGTGACAATCGAAACGGGATTTATTTTTAAAAATTAGAGTCGCCACTTGGGAGATTTATGGTGTCCCAAGTCACCGGTTGAATCCCAATCCGAGGAAATTATGACTCTGTTAACAGTCCGCGAACCAGAAATCCGAGTAAGGAATTCTGTTAACCCGGGAGAAGGTGTTAGGCATTCCCAGGTTCCGTGGTTCTAGCACGGTCGCTCAACTGTTGTATTTAATTTTATCTGATTTCAAAACATGTCCAAACTCATGTGCTTTTATTAGTAAACCGCTTTTATTATTTTTTAATGAGAATTGCAACGTCGTGAAAATGCATCTCGAACCACGTCGCACCAGTGCACCCGTGATTGTTAACACACTTCGACTTCGTTGAGATTTGGATTTGGGTCACATAAATGTGCACCCGAATTTAGGAAAGTAATATTATTAAAATACGCACCTAAAGCAACTACGCGTTTTGGCTTTGCGAGGGCCATGAAATTTGCTAAATGGCACGCCTCGGATTCTAATTGTTTTAAAAGAAATATTTGAACTGGGGCCAAGCATCTGAGATTTTATTGGGCTTGGCGCGCCTCAATTTATTCTAGCTTAACGGTTCTAAACTAATTCATGAGGGCCATGCACTATGGGTTATCTAATTATGGCTCACTTCAATCTATTTAATGGGCTTAATCCGCTAGAACTAAATGTGATTAAAGGCTTCCCTCCGACTGACTAATGATTCGCACGAGGAGAGTTACTTATTTCGAGCAAAGGGATCAGTCTAGCACAAATGGACCGAGGGCCCAACTGATAAACCTGATGTGATTAAACATGGTTGCAGATTTAATGCATGAAGAAATCGGGCTCCAGGTGAAGCCAGGCCCAGCGACGTGAAATCAACATTGGGTCCAGCATGGGGCCCAGTGGTCCACAGGCGTAGGACTACTTTGAATTCCAAATTAATATCAATCCAAGTTGGCTTATGAGAGAGCCCAATTTTAACGCAGGCCAGCTTCAAACACAGATGAAGCTTTTGATTTTACAGCACATGTTATTTTGCCTCAAGGGAATTAAACAATTTCTGATTCTAAAACACATTTCAATACCTTCCACGCAAACACCTTAATCCAAACATCAATACGAGCCTAATTTAAATTATAGCAACCATCTGGGAATCATTATTGAAACTAACACATAATTGTTCAAGTTACTTGCTCACTAAATGATCATTCTGTTCCATTTCCTAAAATATT
>NW_017675899.1:0-10041 GCF_001879085.1 Nicotiana attenuata | reverse complement strand
AATTTCCGTTTTTTTTTTGTTTAGTTTTACTTTTTCCTAAAAATTAAAATAGAGAAAAAAAATCTAAATTAATTCCTATACTTTAATTGACCTAAATACACTAATTAAGCCTAAATGATAATTATCAAAATTTAAAAAGGAAAACTACTAAAATCAAAAATTAACTCCAAAATTGCAAATTAAACTATTTTGTGATTTTTCCCATTCTATAACTAACTCACTAATTAATCCTAAAATGTAAAATTAAATCCTAAATTCAAATGCAACATACTTTTGTATTTTCATGAATTAAATAAAATAAACATGCACAAACAAAATGCAAACAATTAACACAAAAATGCCACAAAATACAAAAAATTGCAAATAATGAAAAGAAATTATTTTGTTTGAATTTTTGGGAATGATTCATATATAGGGCAAAAATCACGTGCTCACAGTGCCATCCAATCACACTTTATGGGCCGGACCTCTTCTTATATTCGATCCAATAATATATATGTCCAAGGTTAGGCCCAATTGAGTTAAATCAGCTCAAGTGAGTTATGATCACTTAATTCGTCAAAATAGAACGGGCTAACCAGTTTTCGGACTAGTAATTGAAAAATAGTCAGCATTTGCAAAGTTATTGAAAAATAGTCACTATTTTGCTGTAACACGAAAAGTTCCAGCATAATATACTGGAGATTGGAGCACTTGTGTATGGACTTCCAGCATATTATGTTGGAACTCCAGCACATTATGGAATTCCAACATGTTATACTAGAATTAAGTTCACATGTAAAATATTCGAACTCCAGCATATTATGCTGGAATATTTTCGAATTTTGAACAGTGATTTTGTTTAGATTTATCTTTTACATGAAAAGTGGCTAAATTTCGATTTCTTTTAAAGTTGTGCTATTTTTCAATTATAACTTGTAAATCTGGCTATTTTTTAATTTCTCCCCTTAATTCTCCTATATTCAGCACCAATAGAAAATTAGGTCAAAGGGAACTGTTACGCGGCGCCTTCCTGAGATTCCTTGGAAGGGCGACGTAAGGCTAAGCAACTGATGTCAGTGCAGTTACTGTCCGCCAACTGAGGTCCCCTCCGTACACTAGACTAGATTGTCAGTGCCGTACGGGAAAACCAATGTCAAGAGCAATTGAGAGAACAGAAATGAGAATTGAGAATGAAAGAAAGCTTGATTGCATTAGTGAAAGCTATTACAGAAAAGCAACGCGGTGTCGAGGGGGAGACACACCAGTACAGAGAATTGCTTGCTTGCTAGAAAGTTTGATTGCTTGATCCCCCCTAATAATACTTAAAAAAAATAATCCAAAGCTACAAAACTAGACTTGACTAAGCTAGAGAAACATAATGAAAGTACATGAAATAAAACTACTCTATATTTACAATGAAAATGACTTAGTTTTTTATAAGGCAGCAGCAGGTCCGTTGTCAGCAGCAGTGTCTTTGGCATCACGGTCTGCGCGCGCGGCGCTGTTGGCATCTGCCTGCAGCTTGGCGTTGGCGAGGGATATCGGTGGGGTGACAGAGGCACCTGCGCACTTATCACTTGGCGCGGCCAAGACCACGGGGCCGTGCGTGGCGCTAGGCATTGGGAGGCTTGCTAGGACGCCACGGGGCGCACCCAAGGGGTCATGGGGCATGGCTGGAAAGCTGCTGCCATCAAGGATAGCTTCAACACGCCTTTTCCCGGTTGAATTGGGACCTCGAATACTGGGTATTGTAAGATGGCTCCTTGAAGGATCCTCTGTGTCTTCCCAAAAAGGTTTCAGGAGACTGACATGGAAGACATGATGAATTTTCCACCAAGCTGGGGTATCCACTCGGTATGCAACTTTCCCAATGCGCCTTTCAATGGACAAGGGTCCAATGTATTTTTGCAATAGGCAAGGGTCATGGACCCCCGCAAACAAGTACCGCTTTAGGATTTTGACCATCACTTTGTCTCCTACTTGATATTCAACAAAGCGACGATTCTGATCAGCATGCCTCTTCATCCGCTTTTGAGCTTTGACAAGATAGCTCCGCACTATCTCCAAATTCCGCTTCCACTCTTTTGAGAAGCTGGCAGCTCGAGGAGATTTAGCCATGTTTGGTGCATTCACAGTGTGTGGGAGTAGCGGTTGCTGTCCGGTAACAATTTCAAAAGCGCTTTTGTTAGTACTAGAGCTCTTTTGTGAATTGAAACACAGTTGAGAAGCATCCAAAAGCTTCATCCAATTCTTCTGCGATCCGGTTACAAAGTGGCAGAGATATTCCTACAACATACCATTGAACTGCTCTGTCTGGCCATCAGA
The DNA here is from genome assembly GCF_001879085.1 of Nicotiana attenuata. Taxonomy (NCBI): domain Eukaryota; kingdom Viridiplantae; phylum Streptophyta; class Magnoliopsida; order Solanales; family Solanaceae; genus Nicotiana; species Nicotiana attenuata. The sequence goes on along the minus strand of NW_017675899.1, from coordinate 7,734 downwards.
TTGCGGATGAAAACTTGAGCTGTGACTCAATTTTGACCCAAGGCACTTGAAGAGTTGGGTCCAAAAGTTGCTAGTGAAGCGTGAGTCGTGATCACTAACAATGTCTTTGGGCAGGCCCCAATATTTGACGACATGAGAGAAGAAGAGTCGAGCTGTATCTTCTGCTGATATATATTGTGGGGCTGCAATAAAGGTGGCATACTTGGAAAATCGGTCCACCACAACCAAGATAGTTGTGAGATCTCCGACCTTGGTCAATCCGGTGATGAAATCCAGGGAAACGCTTTCCCAAGGTCTCTTTGGGACAGCTAATGGTTCCAAGAGTCCCGTTTGTGTCAAGCGGTCCGACTTGTCCTTCTGTCATACTAGACAAGTCTTCACATACTGAGCAACATCATCGGCCATTTGAGGCCAATAATAGGCACGACGAAGTAACGCCATGGTGCGTTCTTCACCGAGATGGCCGGCCCACAGAGTATCATGACATTCCGCTAGAAGAGTCCTCCGCAAATCTCCTCCTTTAGGAACATAAAGTCGGTTCCCTTTCACTTTCAGAAAACCATCTTCCATGTAGAACTGGCGAGTCTTGCCCTGTCCTACCAAATCAACCAAATACTGAGCAGCAGGATCCTTGATGAGTAGATCCTGTATCTGGTCCTTGACGGATGTGGCTACTTCGCTCCCCCTTAGGGTGGCGAGTAGGTACACCGATGCTAGATCAACTCTCCGACTGAGCGCATCAGCAACATAATTGGTCTTTCCACTGCGGTACTCCAGGTTGAAGTGGAATTCAGCTAGGAGTTCCTGCCACCTGGCCTGTCGACCATTCAACTTCGGCTGGATCATGAAATGGCTGACAGTTGTGTTGTCTGTCTTGACCACGAACGGGGTTCGCAGCAGATAGTGCCTCCAAAGGTGCAAGCAGTGGACGTTAGCCAATAATTCTTTCTCATGGGCGGCATAGCGCCGCTCCGCATCCTTCAGCTTCCGACTCTCGTACGCTACAGGGTGCCCTTCTTGTAGCAAGACTCCGCCGAGGGCATAGTCAGATGCGTCCGTTTGTACCTCGAACGGCTTGGCCAAATCAGGGAGGGCCAAGACGGGGCTACTAGACATAGCCGCTTTTAATGCGTTGAAGGCCTCCGCTCTCCTTGGTCCCCAATCCCAAGGTGTGACCTTCTTGAGGAGTTCTGTCAATGGCACTGCAATAAGGAAGTAGTTCTTCACAAACCGCCGGTAGAAATTGCATAGGCCAAGGAACGCCCTCAAGGCGTGGACATCCTTAGGCGGCAGCCAATCTGTGATGGCCTGAATTTTCTGTTGGTCCATCTTGATGCGTCCTTCCTCGATGACATGTCCGAGGAAGTCAATTTGCTTCTGAGCAAAGGAGCACTTGGATAACTTTGCATATAGTTCATGCTCTCGCAATCGAGCTAGGACCTTCCGTAAGTGCACTAGGTGTTCTTCCAATGTCTGGCTATATACCATAATGTCGTCTAAGTAGACCACCACAAATTCGTCGATGTACTCTCGGAAGACTTGGTTCATGAGAGTGCAAAATGTAGCCGGGGCGTTGGTCAAGCCGAACGGCATGACCAGGAAGTCGTACGACCCATATCTTGTCACACAGGTCGTATTGTGTTCATCACCCTCTGCAATCCGAACTTGCCAATAACCTGTCTTCAGATCTATCTTGGTGAACACCGTCGCACCACCCAGTCTATCAAACAAGTCTTCCATTAGAGGAATAGGCTACTTGTTCTTCATGGTGATTTTGTTTAGAGCTTGATAATCCACACAGAGTCGCAGGCTGCCATCATGTTTCTTTTGGAATAGAATAGGGGACCCATATGGGGACTTGGAGGGTACAATGATCCTTGTATCTAGCATTTTCGTCAATTGTCTCCGAAGCTCGGTGAGTTCGGGTTGTGACATTCTGTAAGGCGCCCGGACAGGTGGCTTCGCGCCCGGCACCAACTCAATTTCATGGTCCACAGTGCGCCTAGGCGGGAGCCGCTTTGGCATGTCTTGTGGCATGACATCTTCAAACTCCAGTAGTAACTCCTTCACGGGTTCAGGAAAGGGACCCGAGGAGCGTTCTATATCTTCAATGCAGAGGGTTGCCAGGAATGTAGGTTCATTCCTCTTGACCCCCTTCTTCAACTGCAAGGCCGAGATGTTCTCAACGGCCATCTTCATGGGCAGGCACGGGATAATGCAGGGCTTGGCCCTATTGGTTCCCATCATCAGTAGCATGTCTGCAAATGGTACAGGCATGGTGTTGGTTTGCCTTAGGAATTCCAGCCCAACAATCAGCTCGAAGTCGTCTATGATCACCACTCGCAGGTTGAATTTTCCTTCATAAGGGCCAAGCTTCACCGGTACTTCTTTAGCTATTCCACCCACTAGCTGGGAAGGTGAGTTGATAGCCTTGACACTACCTTTACCTTTCCCTACAACTAGTCCAAGGCGCTCCACCTGAGTCGAGGCTAAGTAGTTGTGGGTAGCACCCGTGTCTATCATAGCCCGAATGGGCTTGCCATTCACCTTCATCTCAACGAACAATAAGTTCCTCTCTTGTTTAAGAGGAGTCTCTTCATTCGCCTTCTTTTTCCCTTTCTTGGTGACGGGACATGGGTCCTTCTTCTTACGAATACTAGCACTGGTTTCCGCTAATGCCTCAGAAATGGAACCAACAATTGCATTGAAGGCACCTACTGGTCCAGTCTGGTCCGCATCGTCTGAGTCGTCATCAGTCCCATCATCAATAGCCTGATGGGCGTTCATCTGTGCATGTGGGCACTCATTGTTCCAATGTGGTCCACCACAATGACGGCATCCTGAAGGAGGTTTTCTCCCCCGGTCATTGTTGTTTGACGCAGCACTATTGCTGCCGGAGGAAGGAGCTCTAGATTTGTTTGATTTCCCATCCCCCCCACTTTTGCTAGGGCCACCATTGCTAGGCTGGCCCCTTTGAATCCCGCTCAGGCAGGCGGCTGGGGCCTGTCCTTCCGAGCTTCCATTTGATAGTCCCCAAGGCGTTCAGCTGCTTGGATCGCCTTCGGAAGGGTATCTACCCTCTGTCTTTGTAGCTCCACACGGGCATAAGGTTTCAACCCTTTCAAGAAGGTGAAGAGCTTGTCTTTTTCCCCCATGTCGCGTATGCTTAGCATGAGCGCGGAGAATTCCCGCACGTAGTCCCCCACTGATTTTGTTTGGCGGAGCTCCTGTAGTTTTCTCCTTGCATTTTATTCAATATTTACGGGGAAGAACTGTAGGCGTATGGCTGCCTTCAGTTCTGCCAATGTCTCAAGAGTATCTTCATTGGCCTTGATGGCTTCGTACTTCACCCGCCACCAGAATTTAGCATCGCCCTGAAGATACATGGCAGCAGTTGCTACCATCTTAGCTTCCTCTAGGCCTCCAACAGCATCGAAATACTGTTCGACGTCAAAGATGAAGTTCTCCACTTCCTTGGCATTCCTAGCTCCACTGTATGGTTTTGGCTCAGGAATTTTCAGTTTCTGTGTCGCGGAAGCGGGGTTCACAGCGCCCCCGATTTGGTTTCCACCTCCTCGGAGTAGGCCTTGTAAACCAGTATTGACAACATTGAGCTTTGTCAATAGTTTGTTGCATGGCAGTCACCCTGTCTGCCTCTTGTGCCCTGTGGTCTAAATCCTCAGTGCGCTCCTGTTGGAGCCCCTCAAATTTCTCAAAAATTTCGGCTGCCTCTGTGGCAGCCGTCTGTCGATCTCCCTCGGAGTCGCGACTGATGGTTTCAATGTCAACTGCGGCCCGGAGCACCCTGCGGTCCAGGTCGTCCAACTTTGCACTAGGCTGGTTCTTAGTTCAGGCACCGTATCCGCAATAGGCCGTAATACCTCAACCGCCCCTTCGAGAGACGTAATGCGGTCCCCATGATTCACCATGGTAAAAAATGGTGGTAATGTCAATGCGTTCCCTCGTCCGATGTCGAGCCTAGGCTCTGATACCAACTGTTACGCGGCGCCTTCCTGAGATTCCTTGGAAGGGCGACGTAAGGCTAAGCAACTGATATCAGTGCAGTTACTGTCCGCCAACTGAGGTCCCCTCTGTACGCTAGACGATTGTCAATGTCGTACGGGAAAACCAATGTCAAGAGCAATTGAGAGAACATAAATGAGAATTGAGAATGAAAGAAAGCTTGATTGCATTAATGCAAGCTATTACAGAACAGCAACGCGGTGTCGAGGGGGAGAGACACCAGTACAGAGAATTGCTTGCTTGATAGAAAGTTTGATTGCTTGATCCCCCCTAATAATGCTTAAAAAAATAATCCAAAGCTACAAAAATAGACTTGACTAAGCTAGAGAAACATAATGGAAGTACATGAAATAAAACTACTCTATATTTACAATGAAAATGACTTAGTTTTCTATAAGGCAGCAGCAGGTCCGTTGTCAGCAGCAGTGTCTTTGGCATCACGGTCTGCGCGCGCGGCGCTGTTGGCATCTGCCTGCGGCTTGGCGCTGGCGAGGGATATCGGTGGGGCGATAGAGGCACCTGCGCGCTTGTCACTTCGCGCGGCCAAGACCACGGGGCCGTCCGTGGCGCTAGGCATTGCGAGGCTTGCTAGGACGCCACGGGGTGCGCCTAAGGGGTCATGGGGCATGGCTGGAAAGCCGTCCATGACCCGCCCCTCACTCCTACCCCACACCATATGATCTTAACCTCACATGGGTGGAGCTAAGGGCAGAAGGCGTGGAAAATTACACTGTATATATAAGGCTAATTATATATATAATAGATATTGAATCCCCTTAGCTTATTTAAATATTTATTCTTTTAATTAATTTTTTGAATCGCTTAGTGAAAGTTTTGCCTTCTCCACTACCCCAGACCCCACCCCCAAGAGAAAAAAACAGATAAAGTTAATTAGTGATTGTAACCTGACAAGGTACATGCTTTATCACAAGAGGGCCATGCATATATGTCTCTAGATCATGTGAAGGACTTGTTTATAAACTTTATTTCTTGTAAAAGCCAAAATGTATGTTACATCGTCAACTGTACAAACTCAGACAAGCATCATGCAAATGCTACACTTATGATTTAATGCTTCATCATTCTCTAACTCTTGAGATTTCTCTATCAAAAAACATGAACATGGAGCTGTTTGAATTCATGTATTATCGTTTTGTCAAACGATAAACCTTGGCTGTTTTATACTTTGGGAAAGAGCTATCAAGGTGTTAAAGACATGATATGCAAAGTGTTACTTTAATAACTAAGGGGTCGTTTGGTAGAGTGTATAAGAATAATGCTGAATAGGGTGTATTAGTATGCTAGTATTTGTTACGCTTGCATTAGTTTTGCTGGCTTTAGTTGTGATGACATATTTTTTATCCATTGTTTCATTTGATGTATTAAAGCATTGCACAATTTCTAAAAGAATTATTTGTTTACAAAAATACCCTCATAACCAATCCATCACTTTAGCTTTTTAAAAGAAACATATGTTGAGGAATGATTTTATATGAAAAAGGTTTCAAACAAATTATTTGATTTGTCGACCTATATTGTAGTATAGAATTTAATATTTATTTATAAAAAAAAAGTATGTTAAGTATTTATTTATTTTCTAGGGATACAATATTATTTCTCACTTTCATAGATTTTTTCAAACTTGCATTAATATAATAGCATATTTTAATTAATCAAACATAAATTTTGAAGGACAATTTTGTCTTTATAAGTTAATGCATGCATTAAAATCCGTTGCATTTGTCAATACCATGGTTTCTTATGAATTAATTATGCATAGGATAATACCAAATAGGGTGTATGACTAATGATTGCATTACTAATACATAGGTTCAAAAAGTATACCAAACAAAATATTACTAATACACAAAGTTAATGCATGCATTATTTTACCTAATGCATCCTACCAAACGATCCCTAAAGCTTTTGTGTGAAGTTATTACTTTAAAAACTACTATAAACAAGAATATTTCCGATGGATTTTTCGACAAAGTTCTCCAGAAATGTGCTCATCGAAAATTGTTTTCGATAGATTATCGTGAAAATCCCAAATTATCGACGGACAAAAAAGTATATGAGACATCTATAGATTTCTAGCGGTACATTTATTTTTCCATTTTAGTGGAGTTACATTTATGTGGTTACAGGCCATTCTCCTGCAACAAGCAGCCGATCTACAGATAACTCTATTTATAATTTCATAGTTTAGATATACAAAGAAGAAAAATAAAATTTTGATATATACTTTAATATACACAAAGAAGAAAAATAAAGTTAAGATATATATTTAGATATATACATTATTATTGTGATATATATTTATTAGCTATTTATTGCCAACAAATAAAAAATAGATTAATTCTAGCTAATTAGTAGGTTGAGTTAATACACGACACTGAATTCCCATAAAAGTTCGTGTAGTTGAGGTTTCAAATATCAATTTGATGGGGGAAAAAATAAAAAATAACCAATTTTACAACTAGTAATTGAAATATAGTTATTTCAAAAATAATCGAAATTTAGCCACTTTTTTATGTAAAGATAAAATCTGAACAAAAATATCCTAAAAATTCAGAAAAATTCCAACACAATATGCTGGAGTTTGAATTTCCTACATATGAGATTCCAGCATAATGTATTGAAATTTCATAATGTGCTGGAATTCCAACATAATATGCTGGAAGTTTATATGAGGAGTGATCACGCCCAACTATGCCTTAGAAAAATGACTCTGCGGACGCTGCAAATATAACCCGAGTATTACGTCCAGGGTCGAATCCACAGAGAGTTAACCTATCAACCACTATCTTCAGACTCACTAATTCTTCAGAACCAGCTTCCCAAATATTCAAATCTCAGTTGAGTATTCTTTAACAACTAGCTTGCAAGTAACTAAATAGCTGTAAACTAAACTAATAAGGTTGTAAACAATTATGAGGAAAAGCTAAGGCAATGATTTCCCCTATTGATGGAATCCCTTCTGTTTATGCTCATATAAATTTACCAACACCTCTCTATCAATCATGAACGCTAATCTTACCGCAAATCTCTCCCGAGTAATCACAGTAATTTACTATTGCACTCTCCCGAGATACACTAGCTTACTTTATTTAGCACGATTCACTTTAGATTACACCCAAGGCTTCGTTATCCCTAATCCCGCCTTTAAACCCGCAATTATAGATTCCTCTAATAATCTAGGAGTGGTGTTGTTCAACAATACCCTAAATATGCACTCTTTTCCAAGTTATGCACACTAAATAGGCACAACTAATTGAGGATCCTGTCAATTAACTACAACAAACACGAAGTTGAACAAATAGAGATTGAACTAGCAATTTGTATTCACATAAACAAGAAGTTCATCACCCAATAGGTTCCATCAAAACCTTAGACAGGGAATTTAGCTACTCATGGCTATGGGAAAATAAACTAAGATTGAATTCATCATAAAAATCAAAAGAAAAGAAGAAAGATGGTTGGAGTATTCTCTCACAATAGTTTTCCTTGCTAAGAAACCTTAAAAATCAATACATGCCTCTCTTGGGCAAAGTCTAATGTTTTAAATAGGGTTTAGGTCTAAAAATCCCGTATTTGACACTTTGGCCCCTGAAGTTTTCGCGCCTGCCGCGGTTCTGCCGCGGTCGCGGTCAAACCGCGGCTTAAAGCCTTCTCTGAATCTGAATTTATCCGCAGCTATCTTCCACCGCG
>NW_017675898.1:47696-56954 GCF_001879085.1 Nicotiana attenuata | reverse complement strand
TATCCGTGTTGAGGAACTTATTTTTGATGAAAAAAGACCAGGTTTCATGGGTGATACTCAGTACAAGGTATGTTTATGCTTCTCCTTCCATTATTTATGCGTTTGCGAGTTGTAACTCGATCGTAAAGAATAGACCTAGCTAGTTTCGGAAGAATGGTATGTTGTTTGATCTTGTGCAATGGTTGGCTGGTTGTGAACTTATTTTTAAGTTAAATTCATGGCTGATTTATTGGATAAGAGGTGTAATGATGTACTTTTGGTTGTATTTCTCAATTTGAAAGAAAAGACAAGTCGAAACGTGTTTAAGTAAGCAGAAAAATTATGTTTGAGTTAATGAACTTGTGGGACTATTTTTGGGCTGTTTCGTGTTGGTATTGGGTTGTCTCTTTTACTACTGTTTTCATGGAGTTGAAAGGAGGAAGGGTGTGGAGAAACACCACATAATGGCAAGGTTGTTTGTTGGTCGTTCATCGTAACATTTTCGGATTGTTTGACACTATTATGGTTGTCGTGTTGTGTATGAAGTGATTGGGGTATGTTGGGCTGTTTGTGATTGTTTTGACTAATGTGAAGTCATATATATTGGGGAGGTGCTGTCCATTTCATTGTAAAATAGATTGTGGTCGATACATAATAGTTACGACGCTTAAACGATAACGAGAGTGTCATTTCTCTTATTGTAGACTAAGGAGCCGTGAAATTGCATAGCTTGAGGTTGGGAAGAATATACAAGGTATGTTAAGGCACTTCCTTCTTTCTTTTGGCATGATCTAACATGAAATGAACATAAACGATACGCTATTTCATAATGAATATACTCCTAGAAACTAAGGTTGTCCATGTTATTCTTTCCGTACAAAGTTATTCTAAGAAAGTATGTATGATCCTTGAGTCCTAGTGAAGTTCATATTGATGGTATGATGTCCATAATGTTAATCAATGGTGCAATGACTTTACGTCACTCCCAAAGGTTTAGAACGTGATTCCATGAGTCTAGCATGCATTATATATGTATCTACTTTACTCTACCGAGCCGCGCTATAGTCGGCCGGGTATGGCACCTATTGTGCAACCACAGATCAGTTGGGTTTTACCGAGCTCCACGTGGCCGGGTATGATTCTACCGAGCCTTATGATGGCCGGGTACGTTTTTACCGAGTCCTCTTTGAGGCCGGGTACGATATGATGATGATGATTCCCACAGAGGCGTATGTTTTTAAAAGTTTATGTATATATATGTATTATGCATTTCATGTCAGTATCCCCCAGAGGCACTCAGATGTTACAGGTTGTATCTCCTCTATCTCTCTTTACATTACTGTTCTTGTTTATGCTCTCCTGCCTTACATACTCGGTACTTTATTTGTACTGACGTCCCTTTTGCCTGGGGACGCTGCGTTTCATGCCCGCAGGTCCCGATAGATAGGTTGACATTCCTCCAAGTAGGCTATCAGTTCAGCGGAAGGCGTTGGTGCACTCTACTTGCTTCGGAGTTGCCTATTTGGTCAGTATGCTTTGGATATGTATTGGTTGGTATGGCGGGGCCCTGTCCCGACCTTTATGATATTAGGTACTCTTAGAGGCTTGTAGACAGATGTCAGGTGTATGGATACTTGTATGGCCTTTTCGGCTTATGTTTTGAGTTTACAAATGGTCATGTCGGCCTTATAGGCCCGTATGTCACATGTATAAGTTTGCATATCATGGTGGGTCATCATATGTTGAGTATTCCCCTATGTTTCATTCTTGTTATCTCATGACGAGTTTTCTAGCTCATTTACCATGATAGTATGATAAGAAAGATATGTTATGTTGGTACTCGGTTGAGTAAGGTACCGGGTGCTCGTCGCGGCCCATCCAGTTTGGGTCGTGACACCTTGGGTGTAATCTAAAGTGAATTGTGCTAAATAAAGTAAGCTAGTATATCTCGGGAGAGTGCAATTAGTATATTACTGTGATTACTCGGGAGAGATTTACGGTAAGATGAGCGTTCATGATTGATAGAGATGTGTTGATAAATTTGTATGAGCATAAACAGAAGGGATTCTTTCAATAGGGAAAATCATTGCCTTAGCTTCTTCTCATCATTGTTTACAACCTTAGCATTTTAATTTACAGCTGTTTAATTTACTTGCAATCGCAGTTAGTAAAGCGACCTTCAACTGTGATTCAAACATCTGGGAAACTGGTTCTGAAGAGTTTATTGGGTCTAAAGATAGTGATTGATAGGTTAACTCTCTGTGGATTCGACCCTGGGAGTAATACTCGGGTTATATTTGCAACGTCCGCAGAGTCCTTTTTTAGAGGGCATAGTTGGGCGTGATCAAAAAGTAAAACTATTTATTGCTATAAACTTTGATGTGATCTTTCCACTAACTAATCTTTTTCAATCATTTTCATATATTCTGCCGTTGTCACTAATATAAAATTGTAGAAATCGTATCAGAATAGTTTGTAAATGGGTTGATGATTGCATTGCTATATATGGTGTGATAAGAACACATACAAATGATAGATATATCACTTAGGAGAAATGATAGATATATCACTTAGGAGAAATAAATATATCATCTAACAATATTATATATAAGAGTTATAATTATTTCATCCATTTTGGTTTTCTGCAGCATGACAATCTTTTATACTAAGACTCATATGTGATAAACCGATAATCTTCTCGTTTTGTTTTTACATGGCAATCTTCGATCACTTTTACACGTTCAAATTGAGGGGGCGCGTATTAACACTCTCGTGCAATACTAACATACTCTTGTAAATGATAATTATATGTGATGTGGATTATATATATACACACGCACTGTTACGCGGCGCCTTCCTGAGATTCCTTGGAAGGGCGACGTAAGGCTAGGCAACTGATGTCAGTGCAGTTGCTGTCCGCCAACTGAGGTCCCTCCGTACGCTAGACGAGATTGCCAGTGCCGTACGGGAAAACCAATGTCAAGAGCAATTGAGAGAACAGAAATGAGAATTCAGAATGAAAGAAAGCTTGATCGCATTAATGAAAGCTATTACAGAAAAGCAACGCGGTGTCGAGGGGGAGAGACACCAGTACAGAGAATTGCTTGCTTGCTAGAAAGTTTTGATTGCTTGATCCCCCCTAATAGTACTTAAAAAAAATAATCCAAAGTTACAAGACTAGACTTGACTAAGCTAGAGAAACATAATGGAAGTACATGAAATAAAACTACTCTATATTTACAATGAAAATTACTTAGTTTTCTATGAGGCAGCAGCAGGTCCGTTGTCAGCAGCAGTGTCTTTGGCATCACGGTCTGCGCGCGCGGCGCTGTTGGCTTCTGCCTGCGCTTGGCGCTCGCGAGGGATATCGGTGGGGCGACAGAGGCACCTGCGCGCTTGTCACTTGGCGCGGCCAAGACCACGGGGCCGTCCGTGGCGCTAGGCATTGGGAGGTTCGCTAGGACGCCACGGGGCGTGCCGAAGGGGTCATGGGGCATGGCTGGAAAGCTGCCCATGACAGCACTCATGTCATAAGCAGGGGCGGCCCGACGAATTTTGTGGCCTAAAGCTAAATTTTGATGTGGATTATATATAACTCCTAATAAGTATTTCTCAATTGACAATATAGCTAATCCATTTAACCTTTCTTGTGATATTGTTGTTCTTAGGTAAGATTTTTTCAATTTTAATTTTGAAAACTTCTTTCTGCTGAAGCAACGGTAACATGAGTTATGAACATTATTCCATAAGCAATTTAGGCGTTTGGAAAAGAATTAAATCTTTTTATTTGATTAAGTGTATCAATTAAACTGTTATGTTCTAATTGTACTATTTTCTTTAATACTTTTAATTCAGAAAATAAATCTAAACTATCAATATTGAATTGATTATTATGCTTTAAGGAACATTCATGATTAAGGCAGTATTTTTTCAAATTTCCAACATCTAGTGATCTTAGCTTTTACTGTCAAATAGAAAACCAAAAATATTTTCATATGCTTTGAATTGTTCAAATCTATTTTGAAGTGAAAAACATACCGTTGTCTATTATGTATAAAAATAATCAACTCTAAAGGACTCTTCGAAAGATTTTGAGGTTTCATTATTAACATTCGTATCAAATTGTTACTTCCTATATATCACATGTTTCTTACGAAATTCGAGTTCGATATTCATTTCATGTGCAATTTCGTTGGTAGAAATCATAGTAGTTGTAAATCTTTCTTCTCTATATTTGGTAAAGAAAGAAATCAAACTTTTTTGTTTTATAGAACTCTCTTTTAAACTTATACATAGTCTATTAGGTGTAACAAAAAATGGGGCCCCACAAATATGGGCCTAAAGTGGTTGATTTAGGTCATAAGCGATGTACTTACCTTTTGTATGTAGTATCTTTTTATACTATTATAAATAGCAATGTATGACTGACTCTATGAGTCATCGAGCCATTTGCACAATAGTCACAAATATATAAGTCAAATTAATAATTTAAAGCCCATATCGAGCCAAGACCACATGATAAAATGAGACCCAGGAATTATTTATTTACACCGTAATTTTCTATTTTTTCACAGAAAATTCTTATTGTTCAATTATTTTGGTTATTTTGACTGATAAAAAATGAGAAAGTGCGACGTGTTTCTGGTAAGTGGTAAACTAAAGTGGATAACTGCATTATACTTTTTTTTTAGCTGAAAACCCTCCCTCGAAATCAAGTCAGACAAACGTTACAAAACATTTATATGGTTTTTCTTTTACCTCACTAGATATATAATTTTGTTTTAATTATTTTCTTTTATGCATTTCCCAAGCACGCGGTGAATTTAGGCCATGTAGTCTAAGAGCCCGTTTGGCCAAGCTGCCAAAATCTGCTTATTTTGATAAAAATATTTTTCTCTAAAAGGGCTTTTTTCAGAAGTACTTTTGAAAAAATAATAATTTGTGTTTGGCCAATTCATTAAGAAGTACTTTTTAAAATATTTGATAAACAAATTGTGTTTGTCCAAACTTTATAAAAAGTACTTTTGAGTGTCAAATTACCAAAAAGGATAGTACCAAGCTTTATAATTATTTTAAAAAGAAAAATAAATTTAAATACTTATTATAAGAGATTGTTGTTATTTTTTATTTAATTTAATTAAAATATAAACACAAAGTAAACATACATACTAAATATTTAAATCATTGTAACATATTTAATTATACCAAAGCAATAATATTATCTAGTATAATTACTTGTTATTTACACCATGAAATAATAAACAAAATCAATCACACATCATAATAGTAGAAGGTTTGTCTTGCATTTCTAAAGGAATACCAGAAGGCCCATCTCCTTCCTCAATCTCTGCAATAATATCTTCATTAGCATAATAGTTGAATTCTTTATCAGTAGAAGAATTCTAGGAGATTTATTAATTTAGAGAAATAAAAGATTTATTAATTTATAGAAATAAAAAAACAAGATTAGTCAAAGAAAACATCAAAAACAAAAGAATTTGAAAAGTTACAAGACGATGCATGTGTTTGATATCTTTTATTTTTAAAATAATTGTAGAAATAAAAAATAAAAAAAGGAACTATTCAAGCGAAAGAAGCAAAAACCAATGAAAAGATAAAAAACGAATTTGAAAAGTTTACATGATTCATGTATCTATAGAGAAAGAAAATGTAAAGGATAATTTGAAAAATATAAATTTATGGTGAGGATAGTTTTGTCTTGAATAAATTAATTTTCTGCTTCTGCTTCTGCTTCTTGGAAGAAGCTAGGATTTTCTGTTTCTTCCCAAAAGCAGAAAAACTGCTTTTGCTGTTGGCCAAAAGTACTTTTTTATTTTGGCCAAACACATTAATTTTTTCAAAAAGTACTTTTTTGACAAAAAAAAAAAAAAGTACTTTTGGCCTCCGAGAAGCTTGGCCAAACATGCTCTAAATTGGCGAAAACACTTTAAAATGATTGACTAGTTTTGCTGACTCAGACCCACGTTGATCTGCCTAGAAAAGTTTTGTCACATATTAGCTTTGCATTTAAATTAATAATAAAAATAAATAAACAAAGCAAAAACATTCTTTTTCGATTGTCAAAGGGACAGTTTAGTGTATTAAACTACTAGTACTAATGTTCAAATTGATTTTATTTGTAAGTTTGATGATTAAATATTCTCTTTTCGCTTTATAAATAAACTATTGCTGGTGGGTTTCTAGGGGACCATCAAGCATCATTCATGGTTTCACACTAGTTGAATTGAAAAGTGCATAGACCTAATAAAAAAGAAAAATGGAAGAAGAAAGAATTGGAAAGTGCACAAAAGGAAAGAACACAAAAATTATTACTAATATTGTGCATATAAAATTTAAAAGGTACTAATAGCAAGTCAGACAAATTAATAATTCGGCAAACAGAAAGGCTACGGAATATAATCTCGTGTATCAACTATATTAATCTAATGCAATACATATGTTTATTAACTATAATATATTCACCAAACTGTCAGATCTGATCGACCAACTAAAATATAAAAACAGAGATAAAAACTGATTGGTCATTTTTCATACATGTGCGATAGAATGTGATCTGTTAATAATATAATCAATTATTATAATTTTGGCGTTATATATTAGTAGCTTTAATAGAATATTTTCTATCGCACATGTCTGCAACTCTTCATCGAAAAATTATATTGAGTATACAATAATTATATTATGTATATACAAAAATTACTTTTTCTGAAATATATATGAAACATTGAACACTTTTTTGCAAAATTTTTAGCTGCCCTACTGAATATATCTGCTCAACAATATTCCTCGGTAATACTGAAAAGGAAAATAGAGCAAAAGGTTAAAAGGGTAAATGAAAGGGTGGACTTCTTGAGAGAGGGAGAGGCAACAACATCATTGATTGTAGAAGTCGTAGTGACATTTTTTGTACATGGACGGACTATTATTCTCAGCACATGCATATGATTGTTATCATTTGCACGTATTTGGACCAATCTTCTAATAGAACTAAATAGAGAATGATATAGGTTTATAGTACAATTGAATGATTCAACACGAATTATGAATATTCTTGCTAGCATACCTAATGAGATTGGAATAGTAGAGCGGAGAAAAAAACAATCAAGGTTTCACAATTGTATACAATAGCTATTAGTATTATTTATTTATCACGTTAGAATAGGAAGTCAACCAAGAAGAATCCTGTCTCGGTAAAGAGATGACAGCCATGAATATTGAACTTATGTATGCACATATTGCATTGGCATCAAGATATTCCATTGTATGCGGTCAAAATCAGAGAATCCAACTTTGAGGCTATTGTGCCACTTCACGCCCGGCATTGAGGGGCTCGAAGTGGGACTTGAGGGCGGACCCCGAATGGCTCCTCTCGAGGGACACGTCGAAGGTTTATTGCTTATTTTTTCATTGTTCATTCATTGTTCTTCATTTATTGCTCATCATTAACCACACAAGGCCATCTTTAAGGCCCTCATTATCATTGATTCTTCGTCGACCGTTCGCGGCTATCGACCTCGAGGCACTGCTCCAGCTAGCTCGAGGCCCAGCCTTGTGACCCTGTTGGTTCGCATTTCTTATTTTCTTTAACTCACATTTAGCGTCTATTGCCTAACAACTAGTATGAAGATAAATCACATATTTTTAGAACCACAAAATCAAATATAATTGTAGTTACCATTTTCAAGGTAAACAGTTTGGCGCCCACCGTGGGGCTAAAATTAATAGTGATTGTTTTGGTGCTAGTTTTCTGAAAACACAAGTTATCCTTCACACTTTTTCTTGTCCAAGAATCTTTGGTTTCAGGTCAAAATGTCTAAATTAGCAGATGCACGTGAAAACAACGGCATTGGGCTCCAGGGAGAAAACGAAACAGACGCCGGTGTACTACTACAAAACCCAGGGATAGCACCAGCAGATGCCGTCGACATAAACTCACGGAACGATGTTCATGTCGATGTAAGCTCTCCTACCAATGGAAGCGTGCACAGTGAGGAAAGAGACGTTAGTCTTCAAGTCATTTTTGAAATGTTACAAGCACATCAGGTGGCTATTGCTCAGCTACAGAGCCACCAAAATATCCCAAGCACAGTAGCACCGGAAACGGCTCCTCGAGTCGAGCAGGTACCGGAGAGATCGAGCAACAACGGGTCAGCAGCTGACCCCGCTATTATGAAGATGCTCGAGGACCTCACCAAAAGAATTGAATCAGGAGAAAAGAAGATAAAAGATAACGATAAAAGGGTGGAGAGTTATAACTCGAGGGTCGATCAGATCCCGGGCGCGCCCCCGATCCTGAAGGGCGTAGATTCGAAGAAGTTCATACCGAAACCACTCCCGCCAAGTGCGGCTCTGAAGCCCATCCCGAAGAAGTTCAGAATGCCCGACATCCCGAAATATAACGGGACCACGGACCCCAACAAGCACATTACCGCCTACACTTGTGCCGTAAAGGGGAATGACTTGAAAGATAACGAGATCGAATCCGTCTTGCTGAAAAAATTTGGAGAAACACTATCGAATGGGGCTATGATGTGGTATCATAACCTACCCCCAAATACGATAGATTCATTCGCCATGTTGGCAGATTCTTTTGTGAGGGCACTGATCGCTGCCAACTCCACACTACTATAAAGTAGGAAGAGAGGATCGCAATAGCTTTTACCCGATATGAGGGTCGGGATCGAATTCCTCAGAGAGCTAGAAATTGGAGCTGGGTATCTATCTAGACTAGAGTCGTGTAATTGTTCTAAATGTCACTTCCAACATTTTTGGGTTTTTCAATTATAAACTACCATTATCAAACTACTAATTGAAACTAGATTATGCTACGAGATAATTGCTAAAGTTGTATCTAATGGGAAGAAGGGCACTAGGGTCGTGACATCACCTAGGTTGCTAATTGACGGGTAGATGCTACTAAGGTTTAATTGACATGATTGGGGCTTATGCTATAACCGTTGCACAATTTTACCCACTCTCACATCTCTCGGTAGAGAGTGTGATTTTGCCCACTTGACTCTCTCGAGACCAAATGGGTAGGCAAATTAGGTCAAGCAACTAGGGTTCAAGTAGGGTGATTACTCTCTCGATGTTTAACCCGTTAATTGGGACTATCATTTCTCATGAGTCCATCCCAATTCCTTGTTGGGTCAATTTTGGAGACTTAGACTCTCTTTCTCAAGAAGAGTCAAGTCCACAAAGCACAAATCAGTGTTTGCAACAACCAATTTATAGATTAAAACATAAAATCAACCCAAA
>NW_017675898.1:43379-47690 GCF_001879085.1 Nicotiana attenuata | reverse complement strand
AAATGAAGGGCGCACCCCCTAGAATAAAAGACTGGCATTGTCCCCAACTGCCAACCTAAAAGACAAAAATAAAGCATCAAAAAGTAATAGGGAAAGGGAATATGAAGACTCCCTAAGCCATGTCCGTCTGCATGGGATCATCTGTGGTCCCCGTGTCCTCTGTATGCGCGGGAACCTCAGACTGGTTCCCGGTCTCCTGTTGCTCAGCTGCTGGGACTGGGGCCTGGACATGGACAGGCTGAATATCAGGGGTATCCTGTGGCTGACTGGAGGAGGCCTCCGGTGGGTCTGCCAATTGGATGATCGCCTCATCTGCACTGGGGAGCTTCCTCTTCTTCCTAGGAAGCATCTGTGTCTGCTCCTGCTGTGGCTCTGCTGCTGGAGCCGGATCCCCAAATAGCAAGTCTAAAGGTAATGAGTCGGCCTTTAGCTTGTCCACATCTGCTCTAAGCTCCTTCACAGACTCCTTAGAAGCCTGTGTTTTCCGCAATTTCTTGTGCTCCCTGGCAAGCTCATTCAGAGCATTGCCGTGTGAATCCACTGCCTTAGACAAGGCATCCTCAGTCCTGATAATCTTTTCCTCGTTCTCCAGGATCTTCTTGAATGTGTCCTCAATGGACTGTGGAATCTGTACTGGCTGTGGTGCTTACTGAGCCGCAATGGTAGAAGACAGTGTAGACAACTTGGATGACGCAGCTAACATCCAGTTGTTCAAGCCATGAAGTGCCTGGCTCAGCTGGTGGGCAGTGATAGGATGGGCCCGGAAAGATGGAATCCCCGGGCCAGCTGAAGTAGAAGTACCAGCAGTAGTGGAAGGTCCCGGAGGCAACTCAACAGTGGTGAAGGCAGGCTCAACGGAGGGCTCTTCCGCAGGCTCTTCAGACTGGCCAGTTGGAGCAGAGGCAGGCGGCTTGTAATTCTTGTCCTTGGGGTTGTCCGACCCCTTCAAACTGTACCATGAAAACGGAGCCACAGGGTTGACCTTGATTTCAAAATCTCTTTTCTCCACCTTTAGGTCCCGAAAATACATAGTGAGGGTGTTGGGAAAAGGATAGTTCCGGTCATGCTCAACCCCCACTGCAGAAATGACACGAGACATCACATTGCCCACGTTGATAGGATAGCCCGCCATAATAGATGCAACAAGAACAGCGCGGGCAAGTGGAATAGTCTGATTATGGGTAGTGGGGTCAAGTCGACTGCACACAAACGTCTACCACCCCCTAGCCTCAAAGTTAAAAGTCTTTCGAGAAATTTTGGTCCCTACTTGTAACCACTCTGGAATAGCACCCGGGATTGCCAGGTATGAAGCTAACCACGGACGAACCTCTTCGCCCATTGCCAACTTTTCATTGTAAAGAGTCTCATCTTCGTCATCGAACCCCAAGTATTCATTAAGTGCCTTCCCAATAAATACCACCTTTTTGTTCTGCACTTTGGTCACTTTAGTGCCCTTCAAGATGTGGGCCACATTACTATAGAACTCCTTGACCATGTGCTCATTTGCCTTTACACATTCACTCCGAAAATGCGCCCAACCCACTCGAGTGTGAAACTGTCTATGCACATTTGGGTGTAGGGGAAGAAGGTCTCGCTCAATAAAACTCCTCTCAAGAATCAGTTTCCGTATTGGCCACCATTCCCTAAACTTGTGGAACGCTACCTGACTGGCGAACCTATCCTCCCAAGCAGTGGGATTTCTAGTTCGGTCAACACCTCTAACCTGAGGTTCACCACCCCCTTGTGCCTCCTCCTCGTCTCCTTCTGCATTCTCCCCAGACAAAGAAGTTGTGGGGGAGGTGGAGTATTCCCCACTACCGGATGCCGAGCCTTCAGATGACTCATTCACAACATTGATTGGCTGTCGAATAGTTGGTGATGGCGGAGGAGTATCATCAGTCAATCGAAAGTCGGTGACAATGTGAGTTGGGCCTGTGTTTGAGGAGATGTCTTGAGAGGGCACATACTCACTTCCTGAGGAATGGGAAGCAGCTCTATCTGTGGCTTTTATCAGCTTGCGGGTTTGTTTTATGTTTTTCCGAGCCTGGGGAGTGAGCTTGACTACTCTTTTTCCTTTGCCCCTCGGGAGGAATCACCTCTCCCGAGTTGTTTTGTTCCCTTGCCACCTT
Source organism: Nicotiana attenuata (assembly GCF_001879085.1). Classification (NCBI taxonomy): domain Eukaryota; kingdom Viridiplantae; phylum Streptophyta; class Magnoliopsida; order Solanales; family Solanaceae; genus Nicotiana; species Nicotiana attenuata. Next base: position 45,561 of record NW_017675898.1, on the reverse strand, counting down.
GTTGTCTAACCATTATCTGCAGTTACACATATATAGCTTTGTTAGTATCAGCAGAGGCAGTGAATCAGTTGTGGAAAATGAATTGTAAAACAGAAGCCAACAGTTGCAGAAAAAGGTTGCAGAAACAGTGCACCGCGGCCCGTACAAAATGGAGTGCGGCCGCACTAGTGTAAGGTCACCCAAACATACTCTCTGAATCTCACCACCGCGGCCCGCAAAAAAAAGGTACCGCGGCCGCGGTGGGCCAGTGCAGACCGCACAAAATGGAGTGTGGCCGCACTGGACTATGGACACCTCTCTGAATCTTATCACCGCGGTCTGCGGAAAGTGCTAATGCGGCCGCGGTGAAACCACCGCGGACTGCACAATCACGACCACGGTCCGCGGTGGATGTCCAATCCTGGCACTGAGTTAGGGTTTCCAATTTTTGCAAATTTGTTCAGGTGTTTACCTATAGTTTGTCCCTACTCAATTACCCAGTTCAACAAGTTCACCAAACATACAAAAACCAAGATTTACACTAACCTAAGCTAACAATTAAAGATAAATGGAAAGAAAAAGAAGCTATGGGATATTGGAAATGAAAATAAAATGAAATTATAAAATTAAACAAAGAGAAATGGATGAAATGTTACCAGATATTGATAAGGAGTGAAGACAGACAGTACAAATAAGCTATTGCGCAGAAAGGAGGAGATGAATAGTGAATTTAGTCTCTGAGAGCTTAGGGTTCGAAAAGTGTAAAAGGAGACCCTTGAGGTCTATTTATAGAAAAAGCAGTGGGACCCAACCTTACCTACCAGCGCGGCCGCACAAAACGGACCGCGGACCGCGCTGGGTTTGTTCAGAAGAAGCTTGAGAAGGCAACCTCCGCGGTCCGCACAAAACAGACCGCGGACGCGGAGGTCCACCTCGGACTGCACTAAATGGAATCGGCCGCGGTGGCAAACTTCAGAGAGCACTTCACATGGCTTTCACCAGTGCGGACCGCACAAAATGCAATGCGGCCGCACTAGCAACTTCAGAGACTGTTCAATTTGTCCAAAATGTTTTGCACTGCATCAACACAACCCCTGCAACATCTCACAACTAATTAGTCCAAAATCAAACCTAAACTACAAAGAAAATCAAAGAAAACAAGAAGAAAAAGACATGGGTTGCCTCCCAAGAAGCGCCTGATTTAACGTTGCGGCACGACGCGGGTTCCATCTCATCATTTCGAATGAACAACAGCCACCACATGGCTATCATCAAACTTCCCAAGATAATGCTTCACCCGGTGCCCATTCACTCTAAAGACTTCACCACTTTTGGTCTTCAAATCTAGAGCACCAAATGGGGTCACACACACAACTTCAAATGGACCACTCCACTTAGATTTCAGCTTTCCCGGAAACAACCTTAGACGAGAATTGAACAAGAGGACCAAATCACCAACTTTGAACTCCTTTCCAAGAGCATATTTGTCGTGTAGGTACTTCATCTTGTCCTTATACAAGGACAAACTAGAGTATGCATGGAACCGGAATTCATCAAGCTCATTGAATTGTTCAACACGAAGATTGGCCGCAACATCCCACTCAAGATTAAGCTTCCTCAAGGCCCACATGGCCTTATGCTCCAACTCCACTGGAAGATGACATGCTTTCCCAAACACCAACCAGTACGGTGACATACCAATCGGGGTCTTGTAAGCGGTCCGGTAAGCCCATAGAGCATCATCCAACTTTTTAGACCAATCGGTCCTATTGGCATTCATGGTCTTGGACTAAATACTCTTGATCTCCCTGTTAGACATTTCAACCTGGCCACTTGCTTGAGGATGATAATGTGTAGAGACTTTGTGGTTGACACCATACTTGGATAGCAAGGTATCAAAACCTCTATTACAAAAATGCGATCCTCCATCACTAATGATTGCCCGGGGTGTACCAAACCTTGTGAAAATGCTTTTCTTTAGAAATGACACCACACTCCTAGCTTCATTGTTAGGCAAGGCCACGGCCTCAACCCATTTTGACACATAATCAACCGCTACAAGAATGTAAGTGTTCCCACACGAGCTAACAAAAGGGCCCATAAAATCGATACCCCATACATCAAAGATATCAACTTCCAGAATTGTGTTCAGAGGCATCTCATCTTTCTTAGAAATCCCGCCCGCTCGTTGACATTGATCACA
>NW_017675898.1:0-42825 GCF_001879085.1 Nicotiana attenuata | reverse complement strand
GGTCTCCTGCTGCTCAGCTGCTGGGACTGGGGCCTGGACCTGGACAGGCTGAATATCAGGGGCATCCTGTGGCTGACTGGAGGAGGCCTCCGGTGGGTCTGCCAACTGGATGATCGCCTCATCTGCACTGGGGAGCTTCCTCTTCTTCCTAGGAAGCATCTGTGTCTGCTCCTGCTGTGGCTCTGCTGCTGGTACTGCTGCTGGAGCTAGATCCCCAAATAGCAAGTCTAAAGGTAATGAGTCAGCCTTCAGCTTGTCCACATCTGCTCTAAGCTCCTTCACAGACTCCTTAGAAGCTCGTGTTTTTCGCAATTTCTTGTGCTCCCTGGCAAGCTCCTTCAGAGCCTTGCCGTGTGAATCCACTGCCTTAGACAAGGCATCCTGAGTCCTGATGATCTTTTCCTGGTTCTCCAGGATCTTCTTCAATGTGTCCTCAATGGACTGTGGAATCTGTACTGGCTGTGGTGCTGACTGAGCCGCAATGGTAGAAGACAATGTAGACAACTCGACGCAGCTGACATCCAGTTGTTCAAGCTATGAAGTGCCTGGCTCAGCTGGTGGGCAGTGATAGGATGGGCCCGGGAAGATGGAATCCCCGGGCCAGCTGAAGTAGAAGGACCAGCAGTAGTGGAAGGGCCCGGAGGCTACTCAACAGTAGTGGAGGCAGGCTCAGTGGAGGGCTCTACCGCAACTGGCTCTTCAGACTGGCCAGTTGGAGAAGAGGCAGGCGGCTTGTAATTCTTGTCCTTGGAGTTGTCTGGCCCCTTCAAACTGTACCACGAAAACGGACCCATAGGATTGACCTTGATATCAAAATCTCTCTTCTCCACCTTTAGGTCCCGAAAATACATAGTGAGGGTGTTGGGAAAAGGATAGTTCCGGTCATGCTCAAACCCTACTGTAAAAATGATGCGGGACATAACATTGCCCACGTTGATAGGATAGCCCGCCATAATAGATGCAACAAGAACAACCCGGGCAAGTGGAATAGTCTGATCATGGGTAGTGGGGTCAAGCCGACTGCACACAAACATCAACCACCCCCTAGCCTCAAAGTTAAAGGTCTTCCGAGAAATTTTGGTCCCTGCTTGCAACCACTCTGGAACAGTACCCGGGATTGCAGGTATGAAGCTAACCACGGACGAACCTCTTCGCCCATTGCCAACTTTTCATTGTAAAGGGTCTCATCTTCGTCATCGAACCCCAAGTATTCATTAAGTGCCTTCCCAGTAAATACCACCTTTTTGTTCCGCACTTTGGTCACTTTAGTGCCCTTCAAGATGTGGGCCACATTGCTATAGAACTCCTTGACCATGTGGTCATTTGCCTTTACACATTCACTCCGAAAATGCGCCCAACCCACTCGAGTGTGAAACTGTCTATGCACATTTGGGTGTAGGGGAAGAAGGTCTCGCTCAATAAAACTCCTCTCAAGGATCAGTTTTCGTATTGGCCACCATTCCCTAAACTTGTGGAACGCTACCTGACTGACGAACCTATCCTCCCAAGCTGTGGGATTTCTAGTTCGGTAAACACCCCCAACCTGAGGTTCACCACCTCCCTGTGTCTCCTACTCGCCTCCTTCTGCACTCTCCCCAGACAAAGAAGCTGTGGGGGAGGTGGAGTATTCCCCACTACCGGATGTCGAGCCCTCGGATGACTCATTCACAACATTTATTGGCTATCGGACAGTGGGTGATGGCGGAGGAGTATCATCAGTCAATCGAAAGTCGGTGACGATGTGAGTTGGGACTGAGTCTGAGGAGATGTCTTGAGAGGGCACATACTTACTCCCCGAGGAATGGGAAGCAGCTCTATCTGCGGCTTTTATCAGCTTCCGGGTTTGTTTTATGTTTTTCTGAGCCTGGGGAGTGAGTTTGACTACTCTCTTTCCTTTTTCCCCTCGGGAGGAATCACCTCTCCCGGGTTATTTTGTTCCTTTGCCACCTTGTTGTCTAACCATTATCTGCAATTACACATATCTAGCTTTGTTAGTATCAGCAGAGACAGTGAATCAGTTGGGAAAATGAATTGCAAAACAGAAGCCAACAGTTGCAGAAAAGAAAAAAGGTTGCAGAAACAGTGCACTGCGGTCCGCACAAAAAGGAGTGCGGCCGCACTGGAGGCACCGCGGACCGCATAAAAACCACCGCGGTCCGCATTGGGCAGGGTCTAAAGAAAACTACTTCTCTGAATCTCCCCACCGCGGACCGCACAAAGTGGTATCGCGGCCGCGGTGGGTCAGCGCGGACCGCACAAAGTGCAATGCGGCCGCGCTGGGCACAGTTCAACCTTCAGAACATAAGCACCGCGGACCGCACTAAAGTGACCGCGGTCCGCGAAGGGTGCTAATTTAGGGCACTAAGTTAGGGTTTCTAATTTGTGCAATTTTTGTTCAAGTTTTCCACGTAACTTGTCCCTACTTAATTTACCAGTCATTATGCCTGTCAAGCACTCAGAAAGTAACACCTAAACTAACCTAAGCTAATAAAATAAAGAAAAACGAGAAGAAAAAGAAGATTTGGCTACTGGGCATGAACAATAAAGTGAAATTGTAAAATTAAACAAAGAAAGACGGATGAAATGTTACCAGATTGTGAAGATGAGATGCAATTAATCAGTCTAAACAAGAATTATGATCAGAGAAGAGAGTGAACAGTAGCTTTTAGGGGTCCGACTGTTAAACTTTCGAAAAGGGTAAATGGTGACCCTTGGGATCTATTTATAGAACACAGTGGGACCCAGCCTTACCTACCAGTGCGGCCGCACAAAACGGACCGCGGACCGCGGAGGTCCACTGTGGACCACACTAAATGGGATGCGGCCGCGGTGGCAAACTGCAGAGAGCACCTCAATTAGCTTTCACCAGTGCGGACCGCACAAAATGCAATGCGGCCGTACTGGCAACTTCAGAGACTGTTCAATTTGTCCAAAATATTTTGCACTGTATCAACACAATCCCTGCAATACCTCACAACCAATTAGTCCAAAAATCAAACCTAAACTACAAAGAAAATCAAAGAAAGCAAGAAGAAAAAGACATGGGTTGCCTCCCAAGAAGCGCCTGATTTAACGTCGCGGCACGACGCATGTTACCATCACATCACTTGAAATGAACCACAGCCACCACATGGCTATCATCAAATTTCCCAAGATAATGCTTGACACGGTGGCCATTCACTCTAAAGAATTCACCACTTTTGTTTTTCAAATCTAGAGCACCAAATGGGGTCACACACACAACCTCGAATGGACCACTCCACTTAGATTTCAGCTTTCCCGAAAACAACCTTAGACGAGAATTGAACAAGAGGACCAAATCACCAACTTTGAACTCCTTTCCACGAGCATATTTGTCATGAAGGTACTTCATCTTGTCCTTATACAAGGACGAACTAAAGTATGCATGGAAACGAAATTCATCAAGCTCATTGAGTTGCTCAACACGAAGATTGGCCGCAACATCCTGCTCAAGATTAAGCTTCCTCAAGGCCCACATGGCCTTATGCTCCAATTCCACTGGTAGGTGGCATGCCTTCCCAAACACCAACCAATACGGTGACATACCAATTGGGGTCTTGTAAGCGGTCCGGTAAGCCCGTAGAGCATCATCCAACTTTTTAGACCAATCGTTCATATTGGCATTTACGGTCATGGATAAAATACTCTTGATCTCCTTGTTAGACACTTCAACCTGGCCACTTGCTTGAGGATGATAAGATGTAGAGACTTTATGGTTGACACCATACTTGGATATCAAGGTATCAAAAGCTCTATTACAAAAATGCGATCCTCCATCACTAATAATTGCCCGAGGTGTACCAAACCTTGTGAAAATGCTTTTCTTTAGAAATGACACCACACTCTAGCTTCATTGTTAGGCAAGGCCACGGCCTCACCCCATTTTGACACATAATCAACCGCTACAAGAATGTAAGCGTTCCCGCACGAGCTAACAATAGGGCCCATAAAATCGATACCCCATACATCAAAGATATCAACTTCCAGAATTGTGTTCAGAGGCATCTCATCTTTCTTGGAAATCCCGCCTGCTCGTTGACATTGATCACATCTTTTCACTAAATCACTTGCATCTTTGAACAAGTTTGGCCAATAGAAACCACAACTCAAAACTTTCGAAGCCGTCCTCACCCCTCCATGATGGCCACCATAGGGGGAGGAGTGACAAGCCTCAAAAATACTCAATTGCTCACCTTCCGGGACACACCTACGAATCACACCATCCGTGCAAATCTTAATCAAGTATGGATCATCCCAATAGAAATCCAAACTATCCTGTTTGAGCTTCTTCCTTTGGTTAGAAGAGAGCTCACATGGAATGATGCCAGTCACAATGAAATTAGCAATATCCGTAAACCATGGCATATCACACATTGACACAGAAAGTAGTTGCTCATCGGGGAATGCATCATTGATCTCCAAGCCATCACACGGCCGTCCTTCCTCTTCCAAGCGGGACAAATGATTCGCAACTTGGTTCTCACTACCTTTCCGGTCCACTATTTCCAAATCAAACTCTTGAAGAAGCAATACCCATCTCATCAATCTCGCCTTGGAATCTTTCTTGGTCATCAAATACCTAAGGGCGGCATGGTCGGTGTGCACTATGACCTTGGCCCCCATAAGATATGGCCGAAATTTTTCCATGGCGAACACAATAGCCAACAATTCCTTCTCCGTCATCGTGTAATTCCGTTGAGCTTCATTCATAGTTTTACTTGCATAGTACACGGGATAGAACATTTTGCTCACTCGTTGGCCCAACACCGCCCCAACCGCAACGTCACTTGCATCGCACATTAGTTCGAAGGGCAAACTCCACTTGGGTGCGGTAATGATCGGGGTAGTGGTCAACTTGTGCTTTAGAAGTTCAAAGGCCTCCATGCATTTTTCATCAAAAACAAACTTAACATCTTACTCTAGCAACTTGCAAAGGGGATTGACATCCTTCGAGAAATCTTTGATAAACCGCCAGTAGAACACGGCATGCCCAAGGAAACTCCTCACCCTTTGACAGAAGTGGGGGGAGGAAGCCTCGGAATCACCTCGATTTTAGCCTTGTCTACCTCAATCCCATGCTTGGAAATCTTGTGACCCAACACTATACCTTCTTCAACCATAAAATGGCATTTTTCTCAATTGAGAACGAGATTAGTTTCTTCACATCGGGCCAAGACTCTATCCAAGTTTCTCAAACACTCTTCAAAAGAATCACCAACCATACTGAAATCATCCATAAAGACCTCCAAAATGTCTTCCACCATATCGGTGAAAATAGCCATCATGCATCGTTGGAAGGTTGCCGGAGCATTGCATAACCCGAACGACATCCGAGAAAAAGCAAATGTACCATATGGGCAGGTGAATGTGGTCTTCTCTTGGTCCTCCGAAGCAATTAAGATTTGATTATAACCCGAATATCCATCCAAAAAGAAATAAAAGGCTCGCCCCGCGAGACGGTCAAGCATTTGGTCAAGGAATGACAAAGGGAAATGATCCTTTCGGGTCACCTTGTTAAGCTTCCGGTAGTCCATGCATACCCGCCATCCGGTAACCGTCCAAGTGGGAATAAGTTCATTGTTGTCATTAGTCACCACAATCATCCCACCTTTCTTCGGCACACATTGTACCGGAGAAGTCCATGAGCTATCGGAAATTGGATACACCGGACCTGCATCTAGCCACTTGATCACCTCTTTTTTCACCACTTCCTGCATTGCCTCATTGAGCCTCCTTTGATGTTCTAAGGAAGGCCTTGAATCATCCTCCAAGATAATTTTATGCATGCAAAATGCAGGGCTTATTCCCCGAATGTCCGCCAGAGTCCATCCAATTGCCCTTTTTCGCCTTTGAAGCACCGCCAAAGTGGCCTCAACTTGCATGTTAGTAAGGCAAGAAGAAAGAATAACTGGTAAAGTTGAATTAGAGCCCAAGAATTCATACCTGAGGTGTGGAGGAACTGGCTTCAACTCCAACACCGGTGGCTCCTCAATTGAAGGTTTGGTTGGTGGAGTTTTCCGATTTTCAAGATCCAAAGACAATTTTCTCGGCTCATAAGAATAAGAGCCCATCCCATGTAGAGCATTGACACACTCCACTCTGCTTGCATCATCATTGACATCAATAGCACGGCCTCAAGGGGATCCTCCACGTTGATCATAGAACTTGTGTCATCCACTATCACAGCTGTGACAATGTCCACAAATGAGCACACCTCGGTGCTATTGGGCTGCTTCATGGATTTGCAAACATGGAAGACGACCTTCTCATCACCTATCCTGAAAGTTAGTTCACCCGCTTCAACATCAACCAATGCCTTCCCCGTTGCAAGGAAAGGTCTCCGTTGAATAATTGGGACCTCATAGTCCACCTCACAGTCCAAAATCACAAAGTCCACCGGCAAGATAAATTTGTCCACCCGGACAAGCACATTATCTACTATACCCAGAGGACGCTTCATTGATCTATCTGCCATCTATAATCTCATGGAAGTTGGCCTTGGTGGCCGAATACCGAGGGTCTTGAAAACTGAGAAGGGCATTAAATTGATGTTTGCCCCAAGATCACATAAAGCTTTGACAAAGTCTGCACTACCAATGGTGCAAGGGATAGTGAAAGCACCAGGATCCTCTAATTTCGGGGCCATTGAATGTACTATGGCACTAACTTGGTGGGTCATCTTGATAGTTTCACAGTCCATTGATCTTTTCTTTGTAACCAAATCCTTCATGAATTTCGCATACCCAGGCATTTGCTCCAAAGCCTCCACCAAAGGCACGTTGATGGATAAGCTCTTCATCATGTCAATGAACTTTCGGAATTGGTTGTCACTTTTCTGCTTGGCACCACCGGCTCCGGCATGTCAATTATGTGCTCCCTAGACGGGTTCACGACCTCTTGAGTTTCCACCTCGGCCTCATCAATGTCAATCCTCACATCATTGTTCACCTCATTCTCTACCACATCTTCAACTACCAAAGGAACATCATTTTCTTGCAACTCAACATCGTCATCTACAACTTGCTTATCTTTCGAGGCATGCACATCACCGCCTCTCCCACTTCGTGCTGTAACCGCCATCACATGATTGTTCCCACCCGTAGGGTTCACTACCGTATCACTTGGTAGAACACCCTTTGGGCGAGTATTCAACGATTGAGAGATTTGGCCTAATTGCACCTCTAAATTCCGAATGGAGGTATTGTGGGAAGCCAATTGAGCATCGGAATCTTGGTTCTTCTTCATCATTTGTTCGAACATCATTTCTATTCTTCCCATATCATTACCCGAAGAACTAGATCCTTGAGAAGGGAACGGGGGTGGATTGTTCGGTTGTTGGTACATGGGGGGCCTTTGAAAGCCTTGCCCCCTATTGCCTTGGTTTCCATTGTTGTTCCAATTGCCTTGACCGTTGTTGTTCCAATTGTTGTTATTTCCATTCCACTGCCCTTGGTTGCCTTGATTGTTGTTCCCCCAATTACCGCCTTGGTTATTGTTGTTCCAATTACCACCACCTTGTTGTTGATTGCCCCAATTACCTTGGGGTCGCCATTGTTGGTTTGAAGAGTTGCCTCTGTTGCCTTGATAGTTGTTTACATATTGTAACTCTTCATTTTGCTCATCATAACCCTCATTTTGAAACCCATCACAATCATCATCAAATTGTTCGGAATTCCCTTGATTTTGTTGCCTCCTTTACCTTCTCTTGTTGGTAAGCAAATTAACACTTTCCATAGCATTCACTTGGCGAGGGTTTTGGACTTGTTGCAACTGTGCCTTGGCCAATTGGTTCATAGTAGTTGTTAACTCCGCTATATCCTGTCCATGGTCATGTAGCTCTTTATGCAAAATGAATAACTTTAGGGTCGCCTTGAGGAACACTGGCCCTACTTTGCCATGCGGAAGATGTGTCCGCCATCTCATCAAGAATCTCACAAGCTTGGTCACAAGTCAACCTCATGAAGTTACCCCCGCCCAATTGATTGACTATGCATTGATTTGTTGTATTGATGCCCCGATAGAAGGTTTGTTGGATCATTGCCTCCGTCATATCATTGTTTGGGCATTCTTTCACCATTGTTCTAAACCGCTCCCAAATCTCATACAAAGGTTCCGTGGGTTCTTGCTTGAAAGCCAATATCTCATCTCGAAGTGCCGCCATGTGCCCGGGTGAGAAGAATTTAGCAATAAATTTATCCGCCAACTTATCCCAAGTTGTGATGGAATGATTGGGTAGTCTCTCTAGCCAATCTAATGCCTTTCCCCGGAGTGAGAACGGGAAAAGTCTCAACCTAAGAGCATCTTCGGACACATTCGTCTGCTTGCTACCCCAACATGTATCCACGAACCCTTTTAGATGTTTGTAGGCATTTTGATCCGCAGCGCCCGTGAAATACCTACGCTGCTCAAGTAGGGTCAACATCACATTAGTTATCTGAAAATTGCCCGCCCGGATTCTGGGAGGGACAATAGCACTCGCATATCCTTGATTTAGTAGCACCCGAGGAACCGCTCTTGGAGGTGGCGGAGGTGGGTCTGGAACGTTGTCATTAGCATTGGCCTGGCGGCCACGTCCACGTTCGGGAGGTACAAGAGGCACCTCATTGTCTCCAATTTCATCTACCTCCTTCCCCGCAAGCACGTTTCCAAGAGGGTCATTCGCGTTTAAAGCCATTTGGTACCTGTAGTAATCACACACACAAATTAGTAAATAAGAAGGAAAGAAGAACAACACACAAAACTAACTAAATAGATAGCCAAAACCGTTAGCTCCCCGGCAATTGCGCCAAAAAGTGATCGCTGCAAACTCCACACTACTATAGCTTTTACCCGATATGAGGGTCAGGATCGAATTCCTCAGAGAGCTAGAAATTGGAGATGGGTATCTATATAGACTAGAGTCGTGTAATTGTTCTAAATGTCACTTCTAACATTTTTGGATTTTTCAACTATAAACTACTATTATCAAACTACTAATTGAAACTAGATTATGCTACGAGATAATTGCTAAAGTTGTATCTAATGGGAAGAAGGGCACCAGGGTCGTGACATCACCTAGGTGGCTAATTGACTGGTAGATGCTACTATGGTTTAATTGACATGATTGGGGCTTATGCTATAGCCGTTGCACAATTTTACCCATTCTCACACCTCTCGGTAGATAGAGTGATTTTGCCCACTTGACTCTCTCGAGACCAAATGGGTAGGCAAATTAGGTCAAGCAACTAGGGTTCAAGTAGGGCGATACTCTCTCGAGGTTTAACCCGTTAATTGGGACTATCATTTCTCATGAGTCCATCCCAATTCCTTGTTGGGTCAATTTTGGAGACTTAGACTCTCTTTCTCAAGAAGATTCAAGTCCACAAAGCACAAATCAGTGTTTGCAACCACCAATTTATAGAGAAATTTTATTTTGGGTGAGACTCACCCAACAATAGTTGTATGAGGCCGCCTTCTTCATTTGACAAGTGTAGTTGTGGGGCCCATTTTCTGATATTGGTTTAAGTTGAATAAACAAAGAAGAAAAAGTAATTTTGTTATTGATGTGGATCCCACTCCCACTCATATATTCCATAAACATGTAGCTAAATAGATATTGTACCAGAGAAATGGAAGGAAAACATGAAAGCCATTTTCCTCTTTAATTACCATAATTTGCTCACCACCAAACGTAATATTTATATTTTTGTATATAAATGTCTTCTTCGTTTTCATTCTAAAAGTTTGTATCTTTTCAAAATCATCTTAAGTTACCAACGCTTTAAAAATGAGCCTTTAGAAGTTGTTCGTTGATATAAATATAAAATATAATATACATAATTTGTTAATAAAATTCTCCTCATTTGGTACAGAAATACAAAAATGTGGTCACTAGCATTGAGTACCTATGCATATTGATTCATTTACTACCATGTTTAACCTGTCATTATCAAAATATTGTTTACTATAAAATTAAAATAAGATTAATATAAATTTTTATCACTAAGAGGATAATTGAATTGACTTAAAAACTTATCAATTCAACTTAAAGCACTTTATGACTTATTTTAGTGTTTGATAAACTTAAAAAGTAATTTTGAGTCAAGTATTTTTAAGCTAAAATAACTTAAAACAAGCTTAAATTTCTAATTTGGTCATTTCAACTTATTACTTTTTTGCTTAAAAGCATTTGAGATTTGCCCAAATAATTTAATTTTTTACCCTCATTAAAATATTTCCTCCATGTAAAACTCGTGAAGGCTAAAGCCAGCCATTTCTATTGATTGTAGAGTGTCGAAATTGGTATACACTAATTGCTTCTCTATTTGTTTATTATTTCCTTTTGGGTTTTCTTAATAAATTTTAGTTTTTAGTTTTCGCAATTCGAATTTTCATGCATATTTCCCTTAAGGCCATGTGCCTGAATAAATTATTCTAAGATTTTTCCGTTCTTTAATGAAATTCAGTTTACATAAAAATAATATTTTGGGTAAACTAGCATAATTACAATTCAAAGAGATAATTATAACCGAGCTAGTATATGTGTTGTTACCAAAACATATTTCGCAACTTGAAATTGAAGGCGTGCTAAGAACTTGGATGTATACTTGGAAATCAACAATTATTTTCTTAATTATATCAAATTTTTGCTCTAGTTAAGCATTTTAGTTACAAAGTAAAGTCAAATAATTATTACTGTAGCTTATTTGAATAACTAAGTAATTCAGAATGGTTTTTAGATTAATACCCATGACTCCATGAGGAATAGTGTTTAAGGATTTTTTTGTTTTGGGAGTTGTTTCAAGTGGAAAAAACGAAAGGCTCAAACTCTTCAATTCAATTCAAATGGAGACCGTGGCTTTTACCTAGGAGTACATAGTACAATTTACTTTTATTTTTATTTATATCTAATCCTTTAGTTGTGGCCCACATTCCATTAATTTACCTTTTTTCTTTAACTATTAGTCAATGTCACTAAATGGGCCCACAATCACACTTGTCAAATGTAGAAGGTAGCCTCATACAACTATTGTTGGGTGAGTCTCACCCAAAATAAAATTTCTCCCAATTTATAGATTAAAACATAAAATCAACCCAAATAGCAAACACCCATAGTCAATCTAACCCTAGATGGCAACACCCATCAATTACCCACACTAGGGTTGAGCCACAACCCTAGCTAATGGGTTTAGCTACTCATGCTTGAAGGAGAAAAAGAAGAAATAGATGAAGAACAAGACATATTAATTAAATACTAAATTAAAGTACAAGAATCTATCGTTAATTTGAAGCTAAGATGTCAAAAATGGCTACAAAATGAGTCTCACGAGCGCAGCTCAAAATTGGAAATAACTAATGACCTAAAAATGGTAAAATGTTCATATTTACTAGGCTGGAAAAATTGGACAAAAATACCCCTGCGGGGTCAGCGCGGGCCGCATGAAATGGACCGCGGCCGCGCTAGGCTCTTTGACTTCAATTCTGAGCTCTCTGAACTTGGGCTCCGTGGACCGCGTAGAATGGCTGCGGCCGCGGAGGCAGCTGGCGCGGTCCGCACAATAACGACCGCGGACCGCATTGCTTAGTCTTGGCATAATTCCATCTCTCTGAATCTCTTGTCCGCGGACCGCACAAAAAGGTAGTGCGGCCGCGGAGCCTTCACCGCGGACCGCGCTATGTGTACCGCGACCGCGTCGCCTGAAGCTTGGTTTTGCCAACTCTTTGAACCATCTAGTGCGGCCGCATTCGGCTTTGTGTGGATCGCACTAGGCTTGTTTGCCTTGGTCTTTGATACTTGAGCAGGTTTCACTCCTTTTGAGCCGATCCTTGATATTTCGTCACTTTGTCGATCAAACCTGCAATCAAGCACAACTTATGAGCCTTTTGGGATTATTTTGTAACAATTTGCAACCAAAGCGTAAGCAAGAAGGAGCATAAAACACTACAAAATCCCTAGTTATCAGGCACATGCTGGTGCCATCAAGGTCGCCACCAGGAAGTTTGATGTCTTCAAAATCAAACAGAGAGAGAACGAGATGCTATGGGAATTTGTGTCTCGTTTCCAGATGGAACTAATGGAATTACCACCAGTCTCCGATGACTGGGCAGTACATGCCTTCACTCAAGGCTTGAACGAATGAAGCTCGGTAGCTTCAAGGCAGTTAAACAAAATTTTATCAAGTATCCTGTCGTGACCTGGGTGGATGTGCACAACAGGTATCAGTCAAAAATCAGGGTCAAAGACGACTGATTAGGAGCCCCTTCGGGCTCAGTATATCCTAGCAGGCTCTTAACAAAGGAGAAAAGATTTACAGAAATGGAGCCGAGATCTAACAAAGAAAGATACCAGCCGTATATGGAAGATCGAAGGAATGCCCCAAAACGTAATATACCTCGTGGCGATCGAAGGACAGATCGGGGTCAAAATTCCCGGGGACTCATGAATAAAGCCAGATTCGATAGGCACACTGGGCCAGTAGAAGCACCCCGGCTATCCGAGTACAACATCGATGTCCCGGACATCGTGTCGGCCATAGGTAAAATCAAAGATACCAGGTGGCCAAGACCCATACTATCGGACCCTTCACAGAGAAATCCTAACTTGGTATGCAAATATCATGGCACTCACGGTCATAGGACCGAGGACTGCAGACAACATCGAGAAGAGGTAGCACGTCTGTTCAACGAAGGGCGTCTTCGTGAGTTTCTTAGTGACCGGGCCAAGAACCATTTCCGAGAAAGAGATACAAACAGAAAAAATGAACCAGAAGAACCGCAGCACGTCATCCACATGATCGTTGGAGGGGTCGGCGCCCCACAAGAACCCCTTTTCAAACGGACGAAGATATCCATCACGGGGAAAGGCGAACTCGAAGTTACATACTAGAGAATGCTCTCATATTCAGTGAACAGGAAATCGAGACCTCGTCTCAGCCTCATAATGACGCACTGGTAATTTCTTTTCTTTTAAATAAAATTTAGATTAAACGTGTGCTCGTGGATCCAGGTAGCTCGGCCAACATAATCAGGTCGAGAGTGGTGGAGCAGCTCGGACTGCTCGACCAGATCGTACCCGCCTCTCGAGTCCTCAATGGATTCAACATGGCTAACGAAACAAAAAAAAAGGGAAATAATCCTCCCAGTTAAGTAGTCGGTACGAACTAAGATACCAAGTTTCATGTCATCGAATGTGACATGAGATACAATGCTTTACTTGGAAGGCCGTGGATATACAGTATGAGGGCAGTACCCTCGACCCTTCATCAAACAATGAAATTTCCAACCAAGGATGGAGTAAAAGCAGTATACGGGGAGCAGCACGCAGCAAGAGAGATGTTCGTGGTGCACAACATGGCACCGACGTTAATGCCCTATACATTAAAAGATTCAAAAGACAAGCAAAGAATTAGCTTGTATACAGCCAAAATCGGAGAGTCCGACTTTGAAGCTACTATGGCACTCCACGCCTGACCTCGAGGAGATCGGAGTAGGACTTGAGGGCGGACCCCGAATCGCCTTCTAGGGGGCACATCGAAGGTTGATCTCGGAGCAAAATGAGTTGGTGATCGTCATGGAAAGGCGGGAAAACCCCGAGGGCACATGATGAGGACTGACAGAGTCTGCAAGAATAGTACCAATCCGTACTGAACCATTATACAGCTGTACTAGTAGTATTTATTCGCCATTTATTAGACATGTACTAGGTTGTGATTCACCCCTCCTATATAAAGGGGGCCCTTGTCATCTTGTAAAGGCTCTCAGATTATTATACATAACACATTGAATACAGCACAACATTCTCTGCTCTTCGCTAACACTATTGATCTTCATATTTATTGCTTATTCTTTTATTGTTCATTATTGTTCTTTATTTATTGCTCATCATTAACCGCAAAAGGCCATCTTTAAGGCCCTCATTATCATTGATTCTTCATCAATCGTTCTTAGCTATTAGCCCGTGTCGACCTCGAGGCCCTGCTTCAGCTAGCTCGAGGCCTAGACTTGTGCCCCTATTGGTTTGCATTTCTTATTTTCTTTACTCACACTTAGCATCTATTGCCTAACAACTAGCATTAAGATAAATCACGTATTTTTAGAACCGTAAAATCAAATATAATTATAGTCTCCATTTTCAAGGTAAACAGTTTGGCGCCCACCGTGGAGCTAAGAATAATAGTTATTGTTTTGGTGCTAGTTTTCTGAAAACACAAGTTATTCTTCACACTTTTTCTTGTCCAAGTATCTATGATTTCAGGTCAAAAATGTCTAACTCAGCAAATGCACGTGAAACCAACGGTATTGGGCTCCAAGGAGAAACGGTTCGGATGCTGGTTTATCACCGCAAAACCCAGGGGTAGCACCAGCGGATGCCGGCGTACCACCGCAAAACCCAGGGGAGGCACAAATCCCCGTCGACGTAAACTCACGCAACGCTGTGCATGTCGACGTGAGCTCTCATACTAACGAGAGTGTGCGCGGTGAGGAAAGAGACGTTAGTCTTCAGGTCATTTTTGAGATGTTACAAGTACAACAGGTGGCTATTGCTCAGCTACAGAGCCACCAAAAAATCCCAAGCACAGTAGCACTGGAAACGGCTCCTCGAGTCAAGAAGGTACCCTTGAGATCGAGCAACAATGGGTCAGCAACTGACCCCGCTATTATGAAGATGTTCGAGGACCTCACCAAAAGGATTGAACCGGGAGAAAAGAAGATAGAAGATAATGACAAAAGGGTAGAAAGTTATAACTCGAGGTTCGATCAGATCCCGAGTGCGCCCCCAATTCTGAAGGGCGTGGATTCAAAGAAGTTCATACAGAAACCATTCCCACCAAGTGCGGCTCCGAAGCCCATCTCGAGAAGTTCAGAATGCCCGACGTCGCGAAATATAATGGTACCATGGACCCTAACAAGCACATCACCGCCTATTCTTGTGGCGTAAAAGGAAATGACTTAAAGGACGACGAGATAGAGTCTGTCTTGTTGATGAAATTTGGAGAAACGCTGTCGAAAGGGGCTATGATGTGGTATCATAACCTACCTCTAAATTCGATAGATTCATTTGCCATGCTGGCAGATTCTTTTGTGAGGGCACACGCCGGTGCCATCAAGGTCGCCACCAGGAAGTCCGATGTCTTCAAAATCAAATAGAGAGAGAACGAGATGCTATGGGAATTCGTATCTCGTTTTCAGATGGAGCTAATGGAGTTACCACTAGTCTCCGACGACTGGGCTGTGCAGGCCTTCACTCAGGGCTTGAACGAATGAAGCTCAGTAGCTTCGAAGCAGCTAAAATAAAATTTGGTTGAATACCCCGCCGTAACTTGGGCGGTTGCGCACAACAGGTATCAGTCAAAAATCAGGGTCGAAGACGACCAATTAGGAGCCCCCTCGGGCTCAGTATATCCTAGCAGGATCTTGACGAAGGAATAGAGGTTTACAGAAAGGGATTCGAGGCCAAATAAGGAAAGATACCAACCATATGTAGAAGATCGAAAGAACGCCCCGAAATGTAACATACCTCGCAACGATTGAAGGATAGATCGGGGTCAAAATTCCCGGGGACTCATGAATAAAACCGGGTTCGATAGGCACAGTGGGCAAGTAGAAGCACCCCGGCTATCCGAGTACAACTTCAACATCGATTTCTCAGACATCGTGTCGGCCGTAGGTAAAATCAAAGATACCAGGTGGCCAAGACCTATACTTTCAGTCCCTTCGCAAAGAAACCCTAGCTTGGTATGCAAGTATCACGGCACCCACGGTTATAGGACCGAGGATTACAGGCAGCTTAGGGAGGAAGTAGCCCGCTTGTTCAACGAAGGGCATCTTTGTGAGTTTCTCAGTGACCCGGCTAAGAACCATTTCCGAGAAAGAGATGCAAACAGGAAAAACGAACCAGAAGAACCACAGCACGTCATCCACATGATCGTTGGAGGGGTTGACACCCCACAGGAACCCATTTTCAAACGGACAAAGATATCCATCACCAGGGAGAGGCGAACTCGAAGTTACATACCAGAGGATGCCCTCACATTCAGCAAAGAGGACATCAAGACCTTATCTCAGCCTCATAATGACGCACTGGTAATTTCTTTTCTTTTGAATAAAATTCATATTAAACGTGTGCTCGTGGATCCAGGTAGTTCGGCCAACATAATCAGGTCGAGGGTGGTGGAGCAGCTCAGACTGCTCGATCATATTGTACCTGCCTCACGAGTCCTCAATGGATTCAACATGGCAAGTGAAACGTTAAAAAGGGAGATCATCCTCCCGATTAACGTAGTCGGTACAATCCAAGATACCAAGTTTCATGTCATCAAAGGTGACATGAGATACAATGCCTTACTTGGAAGGCCGTGGATACACAGTATGAGGGCGGTGCCCTCGACCCTCCATTAAACGATCAAATTTCCAATCAAGGATGGAGTAAAGGCAGTATATGGGGAGCAACATGCAGCAAGAGAGATGTTCGCGGTGCACGATGTGGCACCGGCATCAACGCCCTCTACATCAAAGAGGCCAAAAGGCGAGTAAAAGAATCAGCTAGCAACTACAACCTACGTTCTCGGCTACATCCAAACGAGTGAGTAAAGGGCCGTGTCGCGTCCCCAGAATAAGTAATTGGAATTTATCACAGCTCGAACGCCTCTAAGGTACAACCCTCTCCCTTTTTATTTATGTTTTATATTAACTTACTACAGGTAATCGAAGCGCCCTCCAGCTCGAAGATTTTGTGTTTTAAAGCATCTGTTGCACTCTTTTTCCCTTAGATCGGATTTTATCCCAAACGGGTTTTACCGGCGAGGTTTTTAACGAGGCAACATCCATATGCTACCTAAGGAGGACTCATCAAAGTATTCAAGGCTTCTCTTCGATCAACCTCAAATACTGGGGTGCATCACCCCAGGAGGTCACCTCTCTGAAGGAATCAAACTATGCCTAGGAGAGCCTCGCCAGGAGAATGTTGTATTGGCCCAAACGGTCAAATGAACTGTGTCCATATAGAATAATCGAGCCTCCAAAAGCAAAAAACATGTACGCATATATCAAATAATCGAGGAAGCCTCTTTGCTTATCTAAACACTTTACGCTTCAAAGAAGTTCACTGTTATCACGAAAAATGGCCCAAGAGCCAAAAACTCTAGAACGCTCGGGGATTGTCATCGACAAATAGCTCATCAAGCCATCGGATATTCGAACACGTATGACCTCGATCAGGAAACTTCAAGCTCATAAAGCCCTCACTGAGGCAATATCAGAATCTGTAAGTCCTCAACAAGGCATGCTCAAATTTATAAGACCTTAAAAAAGGCATAACCCCAATATTAAGGCCAAGGCTATATATCGAACTTATAAGACCCCTAAAAGGCATACCCTTTATATAGACACCAAGGTCAACACACACGGGGACTAAAGGCTACGGCCAAACATAAAGGCTACGGCCGAACTAACGCGACTCGGAGACGTCCGACTGCCGCTATAAAACTAAAGGCCTCCAAATACTTCGAAAATACTTTGAAAAGAACCGGTTAATCAGGCTACCCCCGGCATAAGCAAAGGAGCTTCGATCATATCAGTTCCAAACAATGACAAGGCTTCGAGACAATCATCCTTCAGCAAAAGGCTTCGAAAAAATCAGCCTTCAAGGGAACCTCCCGAGGTACTCGATTATCATCGCATATCGATTCATAATCGAAGTTCTTATTTGAGCCGTCGAAGAGTCAGACGAACATAAAACATGCCAAGTCATAATCAAAACTTCAGCTGAAATGGGGAAAATTACAGCCATATCAGAGGTCGCATCGACCCAATCTAAAAAGTGCCTAAGGGCCAATGCCTAAGAGCCTAAGGGCCAGCCTAAAAGAGCCTAAGGGCATTTGGGTAAAAGCCTAAGGGCCAGTATGTTGAAAACCTAAGGGTCAATGAGCCTGAGTCAAAGCTTGATTCGAGGACCGAGCCCTGAACGGTTAACTATCATCAATTATTCATTAAGCACAACCTAAGGGTTCCTATCTTAAAAGTCCAACATATCGGACTAATTGTCGACAAGCATCAACACTCAAAACATAAACAAGACACAAACAAGTGGAAATTCATACGAAGGAAAAACCAAAGGTTTCCTTTGTTATTATGAATAATAGTGCAAAGGTACACTTACACCACTTCCATAGGGATCCCTATACAAAGAACAAGAAAGAAAAACCTTGTCTACCCTCGGGAACTTAGCCTTTCCCCCTCAGGGACTATGTCATCATCGGCCCCATTGGGACTTTCTCCCTTACCGGCCCCCTCTTCGTCGTCTTCATCATCGGAAATGAGGAACTTGGTGTCGAACTCATCCACATTGGCCTGCTCTATCTCCTCCGAGAGATCGAAGCCCTTACCATGAATCTCCTCGAGAGTTTCCCTCCGGGATTTGCACCGAGCATATTAATTGCTTCTCCTCTCTCGATCGGAAGCCCCCCTCAACTTTGCACGAGCTTTGGCGGTATCTTTCAGACAAATGGCCACCTTCTTATCGGCCTTTGCTCGGACCTCCTCGGCTTCGGCTCGAGCGACCAAGACTTCGGCTTTCAGCTTCAAAAGATCTATTTCAAGCTTAGAAATTTTTCTCGCCTGGACTGAGTCACCTTCTCGAGCATTACGAATTTGTATCTCGAGGGCAGAGGCCTTAGCCAAAGCATTTCTTTTGGCCGCAACATGAGCATTTATCTGCACCTTCAACTCGTTGCATTTAAAATTAACCTGGTCGGTTTCGCTCCTAAGGCGTTCCAATGCCTCTGTTTTTCTCTGCAACTGAGATATCAAAACATTAGTTCCAAAAAATGGGAGAAAAAATATGTGGTCCCTCAAAATAGAGGTTACCTATTTTTTGAGGTTTCCCTCGCAATCACTATTTCGGTTCAGCTCCGATCGAAGGTGTATCAGCTCTCTTGTCTTCTTATCACAAAGGAGCCTGAGAGATTTCTCCTCGTTTAAGGCTCTAGGCAACTTCGCCTCACAGCGAAGCAGCTCAGACTTGAGCTTATCGAAGGCCTATGAGAAAGAAGGTTCAGTCAAAAATGAGAAAGCACGAAGTTGGAAAAGCAGTAATAAATTCAAAACGCACCATGGAGCAGAGTCACTAAGCTTCCTCGAAGGTTGATTTCGCATCTACAGGCTCGGTCTCATCGGCCCCGATAGAGCATACCGAAGCGCCCCACTCGGGCGGGGACACCACAAAGTCCATTTCCCTCGGGGTGCTTTCCGTCGCCCGAGGACCATCTGCCAAATCAGGTAGCGAAGGACCTTCGCCCCTCCTCTCTTGTGGAATCTCTCCCTCGAGATTAGGGGCTTCGGGCCCAGCAAGATCAGCAACCTCGGGAGGCTTTCTGGTTCGAGCCATCGCCACAGAATCATCCTCTCCAGATACTCTAATATCCTCAGAGCTACCAATATAGATGAAATCTTCATCGGTGGCAACGCCCTCTACATGCCCACGAGCGGATTCTGCCTCGCTATGAGAATCCTCGTCATTCGGGGATCTCTTTCTTTTATTATCCTTCCTTGATTCGGAAGTCGAGGGTCCTTCTTCCTCCTCGTAGGGGGACAGTCTCACCTCAGAAAACTCACCAATGCCTGCATACAGAGAAATTAGCACACATAAAGGGAGGTACCCTTCGAGAAGAAGGACTTCATTGCACGTACCATGATGCTTAGCCTCCCATTTGCCCCTCGACAAATCTCGGCACTTGCGCTCGTCATAAGTCGAGGAGGCCGCCAGTTTACGGGCCCAATCTACAAGATCGGGGACCTCATTTGGCATCCACGGGGTCGCTGCGGAAAACGAAAGAAAACATCCTTACTAAACATGGCCCCACCAAGAACAAAATTAAAAGAGTCCGGTATTTTACTTACGCTAGATTCTCTGGAAGCGTCAGGAACTCCGCAGGAATAATGTCGACAGTCCTCACTCGAATAAAGCGACTCATCCACCCTCGATCCTTGTCCTCTTCATCACTAGTGATAAAGGGCTTGGTGGATCGACATCGTACCGTAATTAGACCTTGATAATGCAAAGGCCGGTACAACCTGATGAAGTGGCTTAGAGTGAACTCGAGTTCAACCTTCTCTGCAAAAAACCTCATCATCAACATAATCCGCCAGAAAGACGGATGGATCTATGCCAAAGTAACCTGACATCTTTGAAAAAATTTGAGCACGAGTTGGTCGAGGGGACCCAACGTAAAAGGGTATGTATACACGGTTAGAAACCCCTCTACGTGGGTCGTAACATCCTCTCCCTGAGAGGGTCTCTGCAGCCTCACCTTTTCACCCCTTCCGCAGTCTCTCCTCATAGCCTCGAGATGCCACTCTTCTATTGAGAAAATGAACCTCGATGCATGTTCTTGATGACCCGGAACATCGAGAGGTTCTCTATCGCAAAATCCCTCATCGTGAAAAAACAGTTCGAAGTCGGCTCGCCAAACGCCGGCGGTGTGCTACCAGCCGGGCAAGAGGCAGAGGCAGGACTTCCCTCTTTCTGATGAGTGGATTTGGGCATGGTAGCCATGGCTCTTTCAGGACAAGAAAGGGAAGATGGAAATTCAGGCAAAATTTTTGATCTGAAACAGCACTAGGATTGCGCAAAAAGGGGAACTCTATAGAGAAAGATAGTTACACAAAGCGGCAAAGCTTTCAATGAAAGGGAAGCAGATATATATAAGAAGAGTGGTGACTATTCATTAAGTTTGTTAGCCAATCAGCTCTGGCAAAGCACTTATGACCTTCTAGGAAAATGTACCGACGGGGCCACTTCGGTCAATTCACAGTCATATCACAAGAATGACGCCATCGCACGATGCACGAGGGAGCGAGGAATCAAATTGACTCCTTACCAAATCAGTTGCGGGAGGCGTGTAACCAAAATCGGAACGACCCGACCTCAAGGGTCTGACATTCCGAGACCGAGCTCGAAGGAGTTAAATTCGATGTCGAAGCCTGACTTTGGCATGAACACAAAGGCAAAACTTTGAAGACATAATAAAAGTCCTTTGCATTCCAAGAATATATTTACAAAGTGCATCTGCAAGGTGCATTTACAAAAATGTATTAACCGAACTCCCACAAAGAGCCCTCATACAAAAGAAAAAGTAAAAAAGAGTAGGGGTGGCCTAGCCTTCATCTTCACCACTCTCCGAGCTACTCGAAGAGCCCTCGTCCGAGGTAGTCGAAGTCGCCAACTCCTCTTCCAAGACCTTCGCTTCTTTACTCTCGGCAGAGAGGTCGAAACCCTTGGCGTGCACTTCTTCAAGGGCCTACCTCCGAGCTTCTAATCGAGCTTGTGCAAGGGCACGAGCCAGTTTGAGCTCGGCCTCAACGGATATCTTCCTAGCTCGAGCGTTCGCTGCAGCAGCATCATTCCGATACGAGGACATGAGTTCACCAACTTCAGCTGAAGCTCCTTGAATATATGATCCTCCTCTCTAGCACTTTGGAGAAAACCCTGAGTCGAGGCTAGTTCCTCTCGAAGAGTATCCCTTTGCAAGGCAACATTACCCTCGCACTGTTTCAACTCGAGGATCTCAACATCTCTGGCCCCAATCTCTTCCAGAAGCTGCCCCGCTAAGGCATCCTTTCGCTCAATCTACAAAATGACAAGTCAAAATAATAAACTCTGAGTTATGAAAACACAAGGCAAACTAACGAGTAGCGAACTACCTGCTCGATAAAATTGGCCCACTCCTGGGGTGCTTTCTCCGAACTTGCTCGAAGGTTATTCAGTTCCCCTTCCCGTCGAGCGTATAGAGCTTTTAGCTCTTTTAACTCCGAGACAAGCCCCTCAGACTCCCCCTCACAATGAGCCAGTTTAGCTCGTAACTTGGAGAAAGCCTGGTCATACATCATCGTGACCTACAAGACAAAGGAAAGAAGTTAGGGAAACAAAAATCAAAGCTCAAGGCGCAAGGGTTATGTCGCAAATCAACTATTTTTAGAGTTTCACGGCCGCCTCAAGAATAACTGCAGCATCGAGGTCAGCATCCTCTTCAACACCATCGAAAAAATCTCCAAACGCATCATTCTCCCCCCGGGATGCCCCCACATCGGCAACCTCCCTGTTCTAGGCATCCCGTATTTTCCCTGGGGAAAATGACGGGCCCGATTGAAGACCGCCTACAACATCAACCTCTATTGAGGCTTCCGCTTGCTCTCTAAAGGCCTCAGAGCAGGACCCTTTGAATGCACCAACCAAGTGTTCGTCGGCACAGGTTGTATCTCGTTCAGTGATCGGCTCAGGGACTACATCCGAACCCCTATCGAAGAACTCTTCAATACGAGGTGGGACTAAATCGGCCACCTCTGACTCGGCCATTTTCTGCCCGACAACTGTCGAAGCAACAATGCCTCGTCTTGCTCTATGAACCAACGGACAGCCGTCATCGTCTTCAGCATGAAGACTCTCAGCCGATACCGAAGTTAGGATCATTGCATTGGTCCTGGGCTTTCGAGCCTTATCTCTCTTTGGTGACGGGGACTCCAGCGGCGTCCTTTTCTTTCTGTTTCTACCCTCGGTGGGTTTCTGGGTCTCTTCTTCGCTAGAAGGAGGCGATCTCATTAAACGAGCTTCCCCGAGGCCTGCACAAGCGTACAATATCAAGAACGCTGCTAGAAAATCCATGCATAAGGAATTTAGAAGTGACAGCGGTAAGGACGTACCATGATTTCTAGCCTCCCATCGAGTTTTGACCAGATCACGCCAAACACGTTTATCATATGGGCAGGTGGAGTCTAAAAGCCTAACCCAGCCCGGGAGGTCCTCGACCACGCTGGGAGACAACACGGTGGCTACGCGACCAGAAACAAACCAATTCAAGAAGGAAAAAGAAAGGAGTTAATTCGAAAGAAGAAAAGGGGGCACTCATGTGATAAAGCATGCTCGGTATAATGGCACTTACGTCTCATATTCCACTCCTCAGGGAATGGCATCTTCTCGACAGGGATGAGGTTTGAGGTCCTGACTCGAATGAAGCGGCTCATACATCCCCGGTCTTTATCTTCAGTGTTGGCAAAAAATGCTTTGGCAGATCGATGTCGCAGCTTGATTAAGCCCCCTCAATAGAGGTGAGGGCTATACAGTATGATCAGATGATCGAGGGTGAAAGACATCCCTTCGATCATGTTCGAAAAATGTCTAATCAAGTAGACGATTCTCCATAAAGAAGGGTAAATTTGACCAAGTGTCACCCGGTACTCTCGGCAAAAATCGAGGATTACCGGGTCTATTGATGGAGAGGAAGAATCTGCAGGGCCTAGAGTAAAAGGATACATCTACACGCTGAGGAAACCAGGTTTATGTGTAGTTATGTCCTCTTCCGAAGAGGGGATCTCAGCATGTACCTCCTTTCCCCAATGGCAGTCTATTTTCACCCTCTTTGTGTTAGTTATTAAGCTAACATACCGAGACATGGGCTCGCATTGGCCCGGTGTGGCAACTTTGAAATCGGATGATGTATCGAAGGACCCAAGAACGCACTCCTCAACGCTGGGAGGCACCGCCTTTTTGCTCTTAGACGAGCGTGATGAAGAAGAGGTTTCGCCCTTTCGGGGTACCGTCTTAGAGGTTCTAGCCATGGTTATAACAAAATTTAAAAGCAGGCGGACGCAAAAGTGAATAGAGAAAATGAGAGAGGGCAGGAGACTATTAACAAAGGTTTGAAGATCTGAAGATGTTGCAAAGATTCAAAAAATAGGGAATTGGAGTATTTATAAGCCATCCAAGTGAATTGGAGGAGTTGAAAAGGCGGCCAATAGCGGTTCGTGGGCTTTTCAGGAACTGTGTTGACAAGACCTCTGTGATACTTTTTTTGCCGCGTCATTTAATGATCTCATGTGGCTGACGTCACGATGGGGACATCGGAGTATTAATAACTCAAGATTGTTTCTTATTATTTTATTCTAAGAAACGCGGGGACTATCTATATATAGCCAAAATCGGAGAGTTCGACTTTGAAGCTACTGTGGCACTCCACGCCTTACCTCAAGGAGCTCGGAGTAGGACTTGAGGGCGGACCCCGAATCGCCCCCTTCGAGGGGGCACATCGAAGTTCGATCTCGGAGCAACACGAGTCGGTGATCGTCATGGAAAGGCGGGAAAACCCCGAGGGCACATGATGAGGACTGACAGGGTCTGCAAGAATAGTACCAATCCGTACTGAACCATTATACAGCTGTACTAGTAGCATTTATTCGCCATTTATTAGACATGTACTAGGTTGGGATTCACCCCTCCTATATAAAGGGGACCCTTGTCATCTTGTAAAGGCTCTCAGATTATTTTACACAACAAACTGAATACAATACAACATTCTCTGCTCTTCGCTAACACTATTGTTCTTCATATTTATTGCTTATTCGTTCATTGTTCATTATTGTTCTTCATTTATTGCTCATCATTAACCACAAAAGGCCATCTTTAGGGCCCTCATTATCATTGATTCTTCATCAATCGTTCTTGGCTATTAGCCCGTCTTGACCTCGAGGCCCTGCTTCAGCTAGCTCGAGGCCCAGACTTGTGTCCCTATGGGTTTGCATTTCTTATTTTTTTACTCACACTTAGCATCTATTGCCTAACAACTAGCGTTAAGATAAATCACGTATTTTTAGTACCACAAACATCAAATATAATTGTAGTTATCATTTTCAAGGTAAATACGGCTAACGACTACAACCTACATTCTCGGCTACATCCAAATGAGTGAGTAAAGGACCGTGCCGCGTCCCCGGAACAAGTAGCCGGAATTTATCAAAGCTCGAACACCATCGTCAAGGTACAGCCCTCTCCTTTTTTATTTATGTTTTACATTAACTTACTGCAGGTATTCGATCGAGAGCAATCGAAGTTCCCTCCAGCTCGAAGACCATGGTTTTAAAGCTTGTGTTGCACTCTTTTTCCCTTAGACCGGATTTTATCCCGAACGGGTTTTACCGACGAGGTTTTTAACGAGGAAACATCCATATGCTACCTAAGGAGAACTCATCAAGTATTCAAGGTTTCTCTTCAATCAACCTCAAATACTGGGGGGGCATCACCCTAGGAGGTCACCCCTCGGAAGAAATCAAACTATGCCCAGGAGGACCCCGATAGGAGGACCTGGATAGGAGAATGTTGTATTGGGCCAAACGACATATATCAAGTAATCGAGGAAGCCTCTTTGCTTATCAAAACACTTCGCACCTCAAAGAAGTTCACAACTGTCAAATGAGCAAGAGCCAAAAACTCTTGAACACTCGGGGATTGTCTTCGACAGTCAGCTCATCGAGCCATCAAAAACTTGTAATCTGTAAGACCTTGATCAGGCAAACTTCACTCTCGTAAGCCCTCACTGAGGCAACATCAAAACCTGTAAGACCTCAGCAACGCATGCCCAAACTTGTAAGACATTAAAAAGGCATAACCCCGATATTAAGCCCGAGGCTATATATCGAACTTGTAAGACCCCTAAAAAGGCATACCCTCAATATAGACGCCGAGGTCATCTCACCCAGGGACTTTCGACTACGGTCGCATCAAAAGGCTCCGGCCAAATTAACGCGGCTCGGAGACGTCCGACTACCACTATAGAACTAAAGGCCTCCAAATACTTCGAAAACACTTCGAAAAGAACCGGTTAATCAGGCTACCCCTGGCATAAGCAAAAGAGGTTCGATCATATCAGCTCAAAACAATGACAAGGCTTCGAGACAATCAACCTTCAGCAAAGGGCTTCAAAAAATCAGCCTTCAAGAGAACCTCCCGAGGTACTCGATTATCG
Source organism: Nicotiana attenuata (assembly GCF_001879085.1). Taxonomy (NCBI): domain Eukaryota; kingdom Viridiplantae; phylum Streptophyta; class Magnoliopsida; order Solanales; family Solanaceae; genus Nicotiana; species Nicotiana attenuata. The sequence goes on along the minus strand of NW_017675898.1, from coordinate 17,035 downwards.
TCGCATATCGATTCGTAATCGCGGTTCTTATTTTAGCCGTCGAAGAGTCGGACGAACATAAAATATGTCAAGGCATAATCAAAACTTCAGCCGAAAAGGGGAAAACTATAGCCATATCAGAGTTCGTATAGACCCAATCTAAAAAGCGCCTAAGGGTCAATGCATAAGAGCCTAAGGGCCAGCCTAGAGAGCCTAAGGGCCAATATGTAAGAGCCTAAGTGCCAGTATGTCGAAAACCTAAGGGTCAATGAGCCTGAGTCAAAACTTGATTCGAGGACCGAGCCCTGAACGGTTAACTATCATCAATTCATCAAGCATAACCTAAGGGTTCCTATCTTAAAAGTCCAACATATCGGACTAATTATCGACAAGCATCAACGCTCAAAACATAAACAAAGACACAAGCTAGCGGAAATTCGTACGAAGGGAAAACCAAAGGTTTCCTTTGTTATTATGAATGACGGTACAAAGGTAACCACTCCCACAGGGAGCCCTATACAAAGAACAAGAAAGGAAAACCTAGTCTACCCTCGGGAACTTAGCCTTTCCCCCCCTTCGGGGACTATGTCATCATTGGCCCCATTGGGACCAGCTCCCTCACCGGCCCCCTCCTCATCGTCTTCGTCATCGAAAATGAGGAACTTGGCATCGAACTCATCCGCCCTGGCTTGCTCTATCTCCTCCGAGAGATCGAAGCCCTTACCATGAATCTCCTCAAGAGTTTCCCTCCGGGATTTGCACCAGGCATATTCATTTCTTCTCCTCTCTCGATCAGAAGCCCCCCTCAACTTCGCACGAGCTTCGGCTGCATCTTTCAGATATATGGCCACCTTCTTATCGGCCTTTGATCGGACCTCCTCGGCTTCGGCTCGAGCGTCCACGACTTCAGCCTTCAGCTTTAAAAGATCTATTTCAAGCTTAGCAATTCTGCTCGTCTGGACTGATCACCTTCTAGAGCATTACGAAGTTGTATCTCGACGGTAGAGGCCTTAGCCAAAGCATTCCTTTTGGCCGCAACATGAACATCTATCTGTGCCTTCAAATCGTTGCATTCAAAATTGACCTGGTTGGCTTCGCCTCGAAGGCGTTCCTGCATCTCTGTCTTTTTCTGCAATTGTGATACCGAAACATAAGTTTCCGAAAAATGGAAGAAAAAGCCTATATTCCCTCAAAGCAGAAGTTACCTGTTTCTCAAGGTTGTCTTCATAATCTCGGCTTCGGTCTAACTCCGATCAGAGATGTATCAGCTCTCTTGTCTTCTTGTCTCAAAGAAGCCGGAGAGATCTCTTCCCATTCAAAGCTCTACGCAACTTAGCCTCACAGCAGATAAGCCCAGACTTGAGCTTATCGAAGGCCTATGAGAAAGAAAAGTTCAGTTAAAGAGGAGAAAATATGAAGATTGAAAAAGATATAATAAAACTAACCATAGAGCAGAGCCCTTGGGCTTCCTCAAAGGTCGACTTCGCATCTACCGGCTCGGCCTCATTGTCCCCGGTAGAGCGACCCGAGGCGCCCTATCTGGGCGGGGTCATGATAAAGTTCATTTCCCTCGAGTTACTTCCCGTCGCTCGAGAACCAGCTGCCAAATCAGGAATTGAAGGACCTTCGCCTTCCTCTCTTGTGAAGTCTCTCCCTCGAGATTAGGGGCTGCGGGCCCAGCAGGTTCAACAATCTCGGGAGGCCTCCTGATTCGACCCGCCATATAGAATCATCCTCTCTAGATACGCTGATATCCTCGGAGCTACCGATATAGATGAAATCTTCGTCAGCGGCAACGCCCTCCTCAGGCCCCCGAGCTGATCACGCTTTGCTATGGGAATCCTCGTCCTTCAAGGATCTTTTTCTCTTCTTATCCTTCCTTGATTAGGAAGTTGAGGGTCCTTCCTCCTCCTCGTAGGAGGACGGTCTCACCTCAGAAAACTCACCATTACCTGCGTATAAAGAAATTAGCACACATAAAGGAAGGTACCCTTCAAGGGAAGGAATACATTGCACATACCATGATGCTTTAGCCTCCCATTTGCCCTTCAACAAATCTCGCCACTTACAATCGTCATGAGTCGAAGAGGCCACCAGTTTTCGGGCCCAGTCGGCAAGATCGAGGACCTCATTTGGCATCCACGGGGTCACTGCGGAAAATGAAAGAAAAACATCCTTACAAAACTTGGCCCCACCAAGAACAAAAGTGATAAAGTTCGGTATATCACTTACGCTTGAAATTCCATTTTTCCGGAAGAGGCAGGAACTTCGTGGGAATAATGTCGACACTCCTCACTCGAACAAATCGACTCATCCACCCTCGATCCTTGTCCTCTTCATCATTTGTGATAAAGGGCTTGGTGGATCGACGTCGTAGCGTAATTAGACCTCGATAATGCAAAGGCCGGCACAACCTGATGAAGTGGCTGAGAGTGAACTCGAGTTCAGCTTTCTCAGCAAAAAATCTCATCATGGACGCAATCTGCCAAAAAGACGGATGAATCTGTGCCAAAGTAACCCGACATCTTCGATAGAATTCGAGCACGAGTCGGTCGAGGGGACTCAACATATCAGAAACCCCTCTACGTGGGTCATAATATCCTCTTCTCGGGAGGGTATCTGCAGCCTCACCTCTCCTCCCCATCCACAGTCTCTCCTCACGGCCTCAAGATGACTCTCTTTTATTGAGCAATTGAATCTCGACGCATGTTCTCGGTGACCCGAAACATCGAGAGGTTTCTCTATTGCAAAATCCCTCATCGTGACGAAACAATTCGAAGTCGGATCGCCAAACGCTGGTGGTGTGCCACCAGCCGGGCAAGATGCAGGGGTGGGATTTCCTTCTTTCTGATGAGCGGATTTGGGCATGGCAGCCATGGTCCTTTTAGGACAAGAAAGGGAAGATGGAAATTCAGGCGAAAACTTTGATCTGAAACAGCACTAGGACTGGCGCAGAAAGAGGAACTCTATAAAGAACAGATAGTTGCACTAAGTGGAAAAGCCTTCAATAAAAGGAAAGCAGGTATACATAAGAAGGGCGGTGACTATTCACTAACTTTAATAGCCAATCAGCTCTGGCAGAGCACTTATTACTTTCTGGGAAAATGTACCGACGGGGCCACTTCGGTCAATTCACAATCATATCGCACGATGACGCCATCGCACGATGTTCGAGGGAACGAGGAGTCAAATTGATTCCTTACCAACCCGATGGCGGGAAGGCGTGCGACCGATACCGGAAGAAACCGACCTCAAGGGTCTCTGTCATTCCGAGACCAAGCTCAAAGGAGTTAAGTTCGAGATCAAGGCCTGACATTGGCACGAACACAAAGGCAAAACTTTGAAGACATAAGGAAAGTCCATTGCATTCCAACAATATATTTACAAAGTACATCTACAAAATGCATTTACAAAAATGTATTTACAAAACTCCCACCAGGAGCCCACATGCAAAAGAAAAAGTAAAAAGGGCAAGGGTGGCCTAGCCTTCATCTTCACTACTCCCTGAGATGCCCGAAGAGCCCTCGTCCGAAGTAGTCAGAGCTGCCAACTCCTCTTCCAGGGCCTTCGCTTCTTCGATCTCGGCAGAGAGGTCGAAACCCCTGGCGTGTGCTTCTTTGAAGGCCTGCCTCCGAGCTTCTAATCGAGCATGTGCAAGGGCATGAGCCAGTGAGTTCGGCCTCGATAGATATATCCCTAGCCCGAGCATTTGCAGCAGCCGCATCTTTTTGGTAGGAGGACATAAGCTCTTCGGCTTCGGACTTGGCCGTGAATAGCGCAGCAACCGACTCAGCATGAAGCACCTGGAATTTATGAGCTTCCTCCTTAGAACCTTGAAGAAGACCCTAGGTCGAGGCCAGATCCCCTCGGAGGGTATCCCTTTCCAAAGCCGTGCTATCCTTGCACCACTTCAGCTCAAGTATCTCGGTATCTTTTGCCGCAATCTCTTCCCGAAGACGCCCCGCTAAGGCATCCTTTCGCTCGATCTGCAAATACCGAGCCAAGATGGTAAAACACTAAGTTATGGAGACAACAAACAAGCTCATGAATACCCAACTACTTGCTCAGTGAAATTAGCCCGTTTTTGGGACGCTTCCTCCGAGCCCGCTTGAAGGATGTTCAGTTCCCCCTACCTTCGGACGTATAGAGTTTTTAGTTCTTTCAACTCCGTGGCAAGCTTCTCGAACTCCTTCTCACTATGAGTCAGTTCAGCACTCAACTTGGAGAAGGCTTGGTCATACATCATCGTGACCCGCAACACAAAGGAAAGAATTACAAAAAACAAAGATCAAACTCAAGACGCAAGGGTTATGTCGTAAATCACCTGTTTTTGGAGTTTTGCGGCCTCCTAAAAAATGACTGGAGCATCGAGGTCAGCATCCTCTTCAATGCCAGCAAACAAATCCCCAAATGCTCCAAATTCATCATCCTCCCCCCGGGATGCCCCCGCATCGGCAGCCTCCCTGTTTTGGGCATCCTGTATTTGCCTTGGGGAAAACGATGGGCCTGATTGAAAACCGCCTACAACGTCAACCTCTATCGAGGTTTCTTCTTGCCCTCGAAGAGCCTCAAGGCAGGATCCCCCGAATGTGCCAACCAAGTGTTCCTCGACACAAGATGTATCCTGTTCAGTGGCTGGCTCAAGGACTGCATCCGAACCCTCCTCGAGGGGCTCCCCAACATGAGGTGGGGCCGTATCGGCCTCCTCTGACTCGACAACCTTCTCTCCGGCAACCTCCGAAGCATCAGCACTTCGCCTTGCCCTGTGTACCAGCGGGCATCTATCTTCATCTTCCCCTTTGGCACGAAGACTCTCAGCAGCTGCCGAAGTTAGGACCGTTACGTCGGTCCTACGTTTTCGAGCCTTAGCTCTTCTTGGTTTCGAGGACTCCGCCGGTGTCTCCTTCTTTCTCTTTCGGTCCTTGGCGGATTTTTGTATCTCCTCTTCGCCAGAGGGAGGCGACCTCATTAAAATGGCTTCCCCGAGACCTACACAAGAGTAAAATGTCGAAAACACCACCGAATAATCCATGCATAAGGAATTTAGGAGTGACAGCGGTAAGGAAGTACCATGATTTTTAGCCTCTCATCGAGCTTTGGCCAAATCGCGCTAAACACGCTTGTCGTATGGCGAGGTGGAGTCTAAAAGTCTAACCCAGCCCGAGAGGTCCTTGTCCACGCCGGGGAACCACACGGTGGCTACGCGACCAGAGGAGAACCTATTCAAGAAGGAAAAAGAACGGAATTAGTTTGAAAGAAGAAAAGAAGACATTCGTATGGCAAAGCATGCTCGGTATAATGACATTTACGATTTATATTCCATTCCTCAGGGAATCGCATCATCTCAGCAGGGATGAGGTCCGAGGTCCTAACTCAAACAAAGAGGCTCATCCATCCCCGGTCTTTATCTTCGTCAGTATTAGCAAAAAATGCCGTGGCAGACTGATGTCGTAGCTTGATTAAGCCCCCTCGATAGAGGCGAGGACTGTACAATCTGATCAGCTGATCGAGCGTGAAAGACATCCCCTCGATCATGTTCGATAAATGTCTAATCAAAAAGACGATTCTCCAAAAAGAAGGATAAATTTGACCAAGTGTCACTAGGTATGCTCAGCAAAAATCAAGGATCACCGGGTCTATTGATGGAGAAGAAAAGTCTACTGGGCCTAAAGTAAAAGGATACATATACACGCTGAGGAAACCAGGTTTATGTGTAGTTATGTCCTCTTCCGAAGAAGGGATCTCAGCGTGCACCTCCCTTCCCCAATGGCAGTCTATTTTCACCTTCTCTATGTTAGTTATTAAACTAACGTACCGAGACATGGGCTCGCATCGGCCCGGTGTCGAAGAGGGTTTGTCGACTTTGAAATCGGATGATGTATCGATGGACCCAGGAACGCACTCCTCAACACTGGGAGGCACTACTTTTTTTCTCTTAGACGAGCGTGATGAAGATGAGGCTTCCCCCTTTCGGGGTACCGTCTTAGAGGTTTTAGCCATAGTAATGACATAGTTTCAAAACAAGGTGGTGAAGAAGTAAGCGTAGAAGAAGAGTGAACAGAGGAAAACTGTTAACACAAATTTTGAAGATTTGAAGATGCTGTAAATGTTTGAAGGAGAGGGAATTGGAGTATTTTATAAGTAAGTTGGAGGAGTTGAAAGGGCAACCAATAGCGGTTCGTGGGCTTTTCGAGAACTGTGATGACAAGACCTCTGTACAACTTTTTCTGCCACGCCATTAAATATTCTCACGTGGCTGACGTCATGATGGGGATATCGCACATGTAAAGAGCTCAAGATCGTTTCTTATTATTTCATTCTAAGAAACGCGGGGACTATCTGTATGCGGCCAAAGTCGGAGAATCCGGCTTTGAGGCTATTGTGCCACTTCACGCCCGGCATTGAGGGGCTCGAAGTGGGACTTGAGGGCGGACCCCGAATGGCTCCTCTCGAGGAACATGTCGAAGGTCGATCTCGGAGCGGCACGGGTCGGTGGTCGTCAAGGAAAGGTGGGAAACCCCTAAAAGCACACGATGATGACTGACAGAGTCTGCAAGAAATAATACACATCCGCACTGAGCCGTTATACAGCTGTACTAGTAGCATTAATTCTTTGTTTATTAGACATGTACTGTGTTGGGATTCACCCCTCTTATATAAAGGGGACCTTTGTCATTTTGTAGAGACATCCGCATTATTACACAACACATTGAATACAATTCTAGATTCTCTCCTCTCTTTGCTAACATTATTGTTCTTCATATTTATTGTTTATTCTTTCATTGTTCATTCATTGTTCTTCATTTATTGCTCATCATTAACCACACAAGGCCATCTTTAAGGCCCTCATTATATCGACCTAGAGGCACTGCTCCAGCTAGCTCGAGGCCCGGCCTTGTGATCCTGTTGGTTTGCATTTCTTATTTTCTTTAACTCGCATTTAGCATCTATTGCCTAACAACTAGTATTAAGATAAATCACATATTTTTAGAATCGCAAAATCAAATATAATTGTAGTTACCATTTTCAAGGTAAACATCCATCTACCTTCAAAAGCTAATCCTTGGACATTTGAAAAGTTAATTATGCTTGAATTTTGATTAGCCAGTAAACCAGAGAGAAAAAGGTCATAATTTTGTCGAATTCCAGAACAGTTCTGCATGAGGCCCTCTACTTTTTAGGGAGAAAGCGATAAGCAATTTCAACCAGAAAACTTCACATTATGATACACAAATATGTACATAAAAGAAGTGTGTTGAAGTCGATACCCTAACTTTTTGAAGCAACTTAATTGATAATAATACACGAGTTGCATTTGCTTTAGAGAAATTTTCATAAAGCACTATCTTTTAGTAGTAATTAGTCATCTATAGATACCATTTGCTATATTACGGATTATAGATACCTTGATGTATTTAATCTATTGTATTCATGAATACAGTAGCAAAAATAGGCGTGAATCAGGGAAGTCCAGCTAATCACTTGTTGTATTCGAGTGTATTCATGGAGTGAAACGTGGGATTACAGCTTGACAGATTATTGTATTCGACTGTATTCGACTGTATTCACGGCGTGAAATAGGGGATTACACTATTTTAAAACGGAAAGTGAATCAATTAACATAATAGACTCCTAATATAACTCAACAAACTCAATTATAACACACAAATTTTGTATTTTCAGTTATAAAAAAGATTCTCAACCGAAAAATACACCAAAAAATATAGCAATCTTCAGAGAAATTATATAATACATCTGAATACATAAATTATATTAATTAAAAAAAACATATGAATACATTCATGGCATATAGCGAGACAGTGAATACAATGAAATACATAAAATACAACGGGATACATTGAAATACAATGAAAAAAAAAGACAGTGAATACAATGAAATACATGGAATACAACCCAATACATTGAATTACAATGAAAAAAAGACAATGAATACAATGAAATACATGAAAATACATTGAAATATATTAACAGAAAATCAAGCTGCTCAGCCCCAAATTCCGTCGTCTTTGTTCAAGAACAAACCCTAATTTCAATGCAGTGCGTTAGAGCATCTTCCACCTCCATTGTAGTTAAATCTTGCATACTCAATCGTTCTGGATCGTTGCAAGAATAAAGGGCATTCCTCAGCATGTTTGAAGACTCGCCTTACATTATTCACTGTTTCAGAGTTAATATTACCCAAGAAGATGGCGTCATCCTTTACAACTTACTTCTCGAATATGCATCTGGAGGAAGCTTAGCCGATCGTCTTCAGAACTACAATTCAGGGGAAGGGCTGTTAGAGTCTGAAGGTAGAAAACACACTAGGATTGTTGTTTTAGGGCTCATTCAAATTCACAGCAGAGGAGTTATTCACTACTACAATGGAGGATATCGACGTAGGAGAAAATCGCAAGCGAACTAGACAGAGAAGAGGAAGAGAATCGGAAATTTTAATGGGATGGGGGAAGAGAATGGGATGTATCAAAGTAGAGAGAGAAAGAAAATATTGTAACTGATTAGCGTATTTAGTGGCTTAGGGCTAGGAGGTTACCAAAATTAAATATTTTGCTATAAACCTTAAAAGGTTCTATAGAATATAATTTTTTTAAATGGTATTTATTTAAAATAAATAAGGTGTTAACCTTTTACTATATGAGGTAAAAATTCCTTTGCTTTATCACTCTGAACTCCACTTCTTTGCGCAACTATATATTTGATCTGTATATATTCATAAGTTACCACAACTATGGGCCCAATAGTTTGCTCTTGTATGCTAGATTAGTAACAATGTTTTGTTTCTTGCTATTCCAATATGTCTAATTACCTCGGCCCAAAAAGCAGAACTCGAAAGTAGAACGTCTATTATTTTGAAGGTAATAAAGCCTACTCAATTTGTATAACCACCACTTGTCGTAAGCTCTGTCGTCATGGATTTGCATTTAGGCCAACTGCATGCTCAGGCCATACGGGAGCCCAGTATCCGTCCCATGACATCACCACGCCCATAAGACTGGCGGGCAGTGTGTGGGGGCGACACGATGCGTGACGCCCAGGCAGACGTGCGCTCGACCTAATGGCTTCGGGCGCAACTTGTGTTCAAAGACTATATATATTATTTGTCAATTCACACCAAGTATCGTATTTTGCTACGTTCTTCATCGATGCGAGAATCGAGATATCCGTTGCCGAGAATTGTTTGTGTTTTAAAAGAAGCACAAGTCCTCCCACGCGCATCATGAACAAAGCGCGAGAGGCAGGCTTTCAATTTAGTATAGTGTCGTTCATATTTGAGCTCCTTTTCCTTGGAGTATATTGTAAATATCCAATGATACTACTATTTATTTAATTGAGTATCATGCAAGAGAGTTCATAAAGTGACTTGCAATAGTCACCAAAAACGCAATATCAAATCGAGTTACTATGAGAGATAATTCAATTTACCAGTCAGAGAAGTTTGAAGAAAGAAAAGAGGACGAAGAGAAGTCAGCGAGAGTAGAAGACGCGAAACGAAGAAAGCAATAAAGTACTCACCCTGAAAGCCATTCCGGCTACGCCCCGTGACAGGCCAGCATCGCCGATCTCCTGAAGGCCCCTGTTTTCGGTAGCGGAAAAAAGAACGGCATATTGGGGCACCAGGCTTACTGTGTCCTCCAACAAATCTAAGTCTGGGGAAATCTCGATCACGCGGGAGGAACTGTCGGTTTCTGCTTCCACCCGAGTGAACCCCTCTTCATACATTCTTATGTCCTCGGGGTCAATATCCGAACCGGACTCGTAGTCATCTACAACCATGCCCTTTGCCCTCTCGCCGGCTGAAGAAGAGACACGGGCCCGTTGTGAAGTCGACGGACCACTCGAAATGATTGCAGCGACCTCCAAGTTCTGGCCCCCTTTCAAAGAAGCCAACTCCACGATCGGAGGAGGCACGGTCTCAACGCCCAAACCAGTACCCCCGTCCAGTTCGGACACCGCCGACACGAGTTCACCTCTCGAAGGTCCCTCGGTCTCAGCCATTACCCTCCATCTCTTCAAAGGGGCCTCATCGTCTTCGTCCTCCGTTGACTCATCCACCAAATGAACAGCGGGAGCCAGGACCCCAACCAAGGGAGAGGAAGCCAGGCGGCTAAGCCCACGCGAAGTCGAAATCTGCAAGACATCGACGGTCTGAGCGGTTTCACTTGTAGCCACAGCAAGAACGGGCTCGGCCGCGATACCCAACTGGCGGAAAGCGGGCGTAGGAGCCCTCGCCGTCCTTGCCGCGCTCCGACCTGTAAACAAAGAAGAGAGGTAAGAGGATAGAAATAACAGTATAAGAGCCAGCAATCGAAGCCGAAGGTTACTCACCGGCCACAAGTCTACGTTAGAACCTCTCATAAAAACGCGACCAATCGCGAATCCCCATAGTATGGGGTAAAACCCGACTCACCCAGTTGCGAATATCTACAACCGGTGAAGGAGGATCCTGTTGGGCTGCAAATAAAGAAAAAGAACGATCAGATTACCCCCAAAGAAAACAACGGTCGTTTTTGAATGGAAACACTTACGAGCAAAATTCTACTCCTCGGGGAATCCGCTAGGGTTCGATACCACGTGCGCCGTCTTCATGAAGAAGAAATTTTCCCAAAAGCGACGATTTGTTTTGTCATCCATCTTCACTACCGACCCCTTGGTCCCCTGATGGCGCATATGAATCATTGTGCCCCTGTAAAAACTTGGGGCAAAGAGGTGAAGTACATGGCGTAGAGAAATACCACGGCTGGACGACTTCGCGTATTTGATAAGCATGAGGAAAAGCTTGTATATATACCGAGAAAGCTGAGCTGGGCACACATGGTAAAAGCGGCAGAAATCCTCTGCCAAGAAGGGAAGAGGAAGGGTGTAGCCGATGACAACGGGTACGCGTAAAATGCGCAATACCCCAGGCAGTGTGTTTGGACTACATCAATACCAGCGGGAACTATTTCAACATGGGCCGAGATTCGCCACTTAGTTCTAAACGCAGTGATCACCGCCGCATCCATCATAGAGATGACAGGTTCAGGTTCATCCTCAGGCAAGCTTTTGAAGTCTGATCTAGCTTTTTCGGGCGTGGGATTTTCTCGTCCACGGTGGGAAAGTTTTCATCTTCCACCATGGCCACCCCTTCCTCATGGTGAGGTGCATCCGCAACCAACATCACATGGTTAGAGGGAGCGTTGGCTAGTTTTCTGATTATGCGAAGAAGAAGTACAAAGATGAAGGAGGTAACGGTAGCAAAGGACGCTAAGGAGAGGAAGAAAACAGAGAAGCTGAAAGTTCGAAGAAGAAAAGAACTCGGGCTTCAGGGGCTCTAAAAACACGACAATTCAAAACTGGAGTGCCTATCCCTATTTATAAGAGCACAGGCATCCCAATCAAGAAAGCCCAAATGCCGCCTCATTAACTTCGAAACGGAAGAAGTGAGGGAAACGATGTAACGTATGGGAACGTGTGCCATAATGATGCGTGAATAAAGTGTCATTTCAAACTGACGTAACGGTCAGGTGCGGCTTTTGCAGCGTCACCTTGCCACCTCACCAACAAAGGGGGATCACTCTTCGGCCAATGTTCTCAGATTTCTTACAAAATATAACCTACGTAGTCCGCCCATCGAGCTCGCCCGAAGGCATCCTCGACGAGCGGAGGGACTAACTGTATAGGTCGAAATTTGAACAGAAGAATCTCACTTAAGGAAGGACGACCAAGAGCTAATCGAGCCGAGGTCACGTATGAGAAGCGATACACTAACGAGTGATTCGGCTGCGGTCGAGGTTGAGCACTCCATTCAGCCTGAACGACTAGTTCAACCCTTAGACATTTCTAGAGGAGTATCTATAGGATATTCCAAGAACTTAAGTATTCCGGTTAAGAACCGTTGGGTAAAGAAAGTGTTTTTGTATAAATACCATGGGAGAGAGTAACCGGGGGGGGGGGGGGGCTGGCAAAAACTGAGATACACAAGTAGACATATCTTGAGAGAGAAGGAGAGATAATTCATCTCTGGTTCCTGGTCAAGGAGAAAGGAGAAAGGAAGCTCAAATCCTCATTATCCACTATTAGTTGCATTATGTCAAATGTATGGGGGTCAACCTTATTCAAGAACGGTGACCCTTTTTATCTATGTATTCTTCGTTATCATTTAATATCATCAAAATTATCATCCTTTTCTTATGCGACGGTATTCAATTATTGTTATAATCAAAATTTATGTTCAATTATGCGTGCTTACTCTTACCCCCTATCTCGGATCTAGGATAAATTATCTTTGGCTAGGATTTGCCTCAAATCTTCTTATTTAATTAGTTCAATAAAAAAGTCTAACACTTTTTGGTCGAACACCAATCAGAGGCTCCACTTCACTTGGTAGAAACTTAACATTCAGATTCATATACATACATACATACATACATACATACATACATACATACATATATATATATATGAGCATTAATAGGTTTATAATTTGTCAATTTTATCTCCTCGTGAATATCAAATATATATTTCTATCGTGAGATGATGATACTTGAACTGGATTTCGGACCTTAATGTCTAGAAAACATCAGAAATATGTCAAAGTCCTCAATTAGTTTGAAAATGCTAAAAAAGATGTTTTAATTTTGTAATATCCCCATAATTACCACCTGTAATAACTGTTAACAACGTAAACTACCTAAGTAGATGCACATTTCTTAAGCAGGTTGTGGTAGAATATGACTAGCTTCACTCTGAATGTTACATTAGTGCTCCTTACTAATTTTGCTAAATTTACAGAACACACTACATGAGATTATATAGTGACTGGCAAAACACCAGCTCACGTCATTTGTTGTGTGAGGGATACATAAGAAGAAAAAAGATTAAGAGTACTTAATTGAATAATATCAAATTAAAATGATTCGTATATAATACAGTCAGTTTTTAATTTTGTTTTGCTTCTCACCTGCACTTAGGGAGGTGAAATGTACTTTAATTTCTTTACCACGTCACCTCTAATCTAAAGGAGTATTAGTTACATATATTCTGAACAAGAATAGAAGGGAAAGGGAGGAGGAGACGTTCGGAAAGTTAAGAGGACGTAAATAACTTGTTGACAGTGTACCGGCGGAGCAAATGAAGAAGGAGAAGAATGACCAACTGATCGATACAGCCAATACAAAGGGCATTATATAGTCTAACTCTTGAAGGATGTTATTACACTTTAGTCCTTATAGTTACACATACGCTCTAGAAAGTTCTAGAGATATTTATGTAATTAGCCATTCCACTAAGTTGGTTAGATAGAAAGTTAGGCAGTTAGTCATTGATGTGTGTGTGTATATATATATATATATATATATATATATATATATATATATATATATATATATATATATATATATTGTACTGTTGTATTGAGACTAAGAAAAAAAGGGAAGCAGCAAAATTCCAAAATGCATTTTGTTCATTCCAAATTCTCGAATCCAAACATGGTATCAGAGCAGAGAAAGGCACCAAAGAATAGTTCACAACCAAACTGATAGCAGAATTTGTGAACAGACAGTAGGTTGAACTTAAAAGAAGGCACATATAGCACTCTATCTAGAATCATGTCTGGAAACAAAGATACTTTTCCAGCATGTGTAACTCTGATTTTGAAAGAATTTGGCAAGTTAACAATTAAAGGTTGAGTCAGGGTTATGATGTCAAACAAGATAGATTTGTCAAAAGTCATGTGCTAAGAAGCACCTGAGTCAAGGATCCAAGAATGTATAAAGGATTTATTAGGGAGTAAAGAAGGCAGCATAGGAGCTATACCAGCACAGTTAGCAGTCACATTAACCTCAGAATTTGAAGCAGCTTGTTGGCCAATTTTGACTTGTTGTAGGATTTCCATAAGCTGAGAATATTGTTCCTGATTTATTCCCATGATGCTTGATGAGTTGTGTTGTTGAATTCCCTGATTATACTGTTGAACATTGCCAAATTCTTCTTCTATAGATACTGCATTTCCTTGTATCATATTTGGGTTTTGAAAGTTTCTTGTTCTATTCCCCTGCATATTCCCTTGCATATTTGTCTTAAAACTGTTTGGATAACCATGTATTTTGAAGCACCTTTCGATTGTATGTCCAGATCTTTGACAATAAGAACAAATCATATTTCTCCTGTCACTTCCCTTTGCTGCATTGTTTCTGTTTCCTCCCCCAGTATTTAGGTTAAAATTCATCCTACTCTGTCCTGAATACTGTCCAAATTTCTGTGTTGATACATTAAATAACCTCGAATCCATAGGAGAATTCATTGTAGGTTGAATATTTTATCTTTCTTCTTGAAGAACTAAAGAATATACCTTATCAATATTTGGTGTAGGAGTCATAATCATTATATTTCCTCTACAAGCAGTGTATGTTTCATTCAGTCCCATAAGAAATTGAACTAATTTCTGTCTCTCCTCAATTGCCTTATTCTTAGGTTTTGCTTCACATATGCATTCAACACAAGTACATGCAATTTTTGCATCCAATGCATTCAACTCATCCCAGATTGCTTTTATATTATTGAAATAGGTTGCTATATCATTACATCCTTGTATAGTTTCTAATAATTTCTTTTGTAGGCCAAACAATTGAGCAACATCAGATTGTCCATACCTGTCTTCAAGTTGTTTTCAAAGATACCTTGCAGAATTGGAATGAAGAACACTTGACCTAATTCCTTTTGTCAAGGAGTTTAATAACCAAGCCATCACCATATCATTACATCGAGTCCAAAGCTCGAAATATGGGGAATCATCATCTAGGTTGAAGAATTCTTCCATTTATCAATCCTAATTTGTTTTTAGCTGATAGAGAAATCAACATTGATTTGCGCCAATCTACATACCCAGTTCCGTCAAATAACGTGAACACCAAATCTGTTCCAGGATTATCCGAAGGACTCAAGTAGAGAGGATGTGAGCTCTCAACAACAATTTGATTCTCAGCAAAAGGATTCTCTTCCGCCATTGTTATCAGTAACTCAAAGAAGAAGATCAATTGCAATGGATAAAAAAAACGAATTGTATGAAATGAAAATAAAATTGAAGATCGATCAAACTGAATCGACTGAATTGTGAACGTAATTCACAAAAAATTTGTAGAACAGTATAGAAAATTTAGAAGATCGAGCACCTGTGCTCTGATACTGATAACTACAAGATCTAAAACATTTCTTAGATGCTGAATTCAAGATTAAGGATTTAGGAAACTTATCTTTCTTCTTAGGGATGGAAGTTCTGCGGGAGCCTCATGGATTGATTCTGAGTCGACGCAAGTTCTTGCATGAACTCTTGGCTGAGTTTGATTGTCTTGATCTCTCTCATGTGGGTTCTCCTCTTAACCCTTCTTGCAAATTGTTTTCTGGTGTTGGGGAGCCCTTATCTGACCCCAACTCTATATCATTGTTTGCTGGGCAAACTCAATTTTTTGACTCACACCCGTCCTGACCTATCCTTCACAGTTCAGCATCTTAGTCAGTATATGCAGGATCCTCGTCTCCCTCATCTTTCTGCTGCTAAATATTGTCTTCGTTATCTGCTCAATGATCCTGGTCTTGGTATTTTTCTTAATGGTTCTCCTTCTCTTGATCTCCTTGCTTTTTGTGATTCCGATTGGGGAACTTGCCCTGTTCTCGTCGGTCCGTCAGTGGTTTTTTCATCAGTCTAGGAGGTAGTCCTGTTTCTTGGAAATCCAAGAAACAACCTTCTGTCTCCCTTTCCTCTGCTGAAGCCGAATACCAGTCTATGCAGCGTGTTGTTGCTGAGATTACTTGGCTAGTTCGCCTCTTGGATGACCTTTCTATTTCTCCTTCTCTGCCTGTTCCTCTTCTTTCTAACAGTCAGGCTGTGATCCATATTGCTAAAAACCCCGTTTTTCAATAGCGTACCAAGCACGTTGAACTTGATTGCCATTTTGTCCGGCAACTGTCACACCTCCTTTTTTACACACCTACCCCGAAGGATAAATGTATAAGGGAGTTTTTCCATTTAAAGTGACATTATTCGAAATGGGATTATTTATTTGATTTTTAGAGTCGCCACTTGGGATAAGATTGGCTTTGGTGTCCCAAGTCACCGGTTTTAACTTGAATCCCAAATCGAGGAAAATTGTCGACTTCCCAATTGGAGTCTGCGAACCAGAAATTCTGAGTAAGGAATTCTGTTGACCCGAGGGAAGGTGTTAGGCACCCCCGGATCCCGTGGTTCTAGCACGGTCGCTTAAATTATTATAAATGGCTAAAATCTGGTTTTGATACATATTTAAACCTATAGTGCAATTTTAAGATTATTTACCGCTTTTAGTTTATTTTGTTTTTTACGAAAGTGAACGCCGTTTAAGAGCGTGCTTTTGGATCACGTCACATGAAATGCACCCGGATCCTCAGCACCTCTTATTCAACGTTTTGGGATTTGGATTTGGGTTGCATGAAATGCGCACCCGAGTTTAGGAAGGTAAAATTATTAAACAACGCGCCTAAAGCGACTAGCGTGTTGATATCTTTGCGGGAGACCATGAAAATTTGCTAAATGGCTTACCCGATTTCTAAAATATTTTAACATAGTATTTAATGAGGGCCTCGCAATTTGTATGTTTTATGCGGCGAGGCTCATCTCATGTTTTATTTAAAGGCCAATCCTAAAGTAAACTAAGATTTCCTATTTATTTTTGTCTCTAAAAGGGCATAATTAATTTACAATTATAAATCTGGGCCTCGAATTCAAGTCCGAATTCAAACAAAAGGGAGAACCCTCTTAATTTGAGTCCGCCACTTAACTCGAGAACCTAAATCTATATTTGCAAATTGATTCCCATGTTCCTAATGTAATTTTAATGGATTTTAGCTTCCAGCGATTTTGGGCCTGAAAGATTGGCCCAGGAAAAAAGGACAATATAGCTCATATTAAAACTTGCCCAGTTTTGGGCTTAAAATTGAGTCCAACTTCAGCGGCTTAAACAAGGGACTCAGTATTGAATTTCTGGGGGGGGGGGGGGTAGGGGGGACTAAAACGAGTCCTACA
>NW_017675897.1:36982-56968 GCF_001879085.1 Nicotiana attenuata | reverse complement strand
CCTCGCCATACCATTCCTCATTTTTTGGAGTTTTGGCGCCATAAAACTGAAATTCTGCTCGATTCCCAGATTTTCGTGTGCTATAGCCCACGCCATCGGCATGAGACCGGGACACCGGACCTGCATCGCCTAAAAAAAATTTAGGCCCATCAAAAACTACCTAAGGAACAATAGTCACCAACTAGCCATCACCGTTCCTCGATTTTTGGCATTTTAGGGCCATAAAACTGGAATTTTGCCTAATTCCCATATTTTCATGGGCTATAGCCCACGCCATCGGCATAGGCCCAGGCCACCGGACCCGGATTGCCTAAAATTTTTTTGGCCCATAAAAAATGACCTAAGGAACAATAGTCACCGCCTCCCCATGACCGTTCTTCGTTTTTTGGCGTTTTAGGGCCATAAAACTGGAATTCTACTCGATTCTCAGATTTTCGTGTGCTATAGCCGACGAACTCGGCATGGGCCCCGGCCACTGGACTTGGATCGCCTAAAATTATGCATGCTCATAGAAAATAACCTATGGAACAATAGTCACTGCCTCGCCATGACTGTTCCTATTTTTTTAGCATTTTAGGGCCATAAACTGAAATTTTGCCTGATTCTCAGATTTTTGTGTGCTAAGCCCACGCCATCGATATGGGTCCGGGCAACCTGACGCGGAGCACATAAAATTTTTCTTTCCCATCAAAAAGCACCTAAGGTACATTAGTCACCGCCTCGCCATGACCCTTCCTCTTGTTTTGGCATTTTAGGGCCATAAAACTAGAATTCTGTCTGATTTCCAGATTTTCTTGTGATATAGCTCACGCCATCGGCATGGGCCAAGGACAACGAATCCGGATCGCTAAAATTTTGCCGACCCATCAAAACCCACCTAAGGAACAATAGTCACCGCCTCGCCATAATCGTTCCTCGTTTTTTGGCATTTTAGGGCCACAAAATTAAAATTCCGTCCGATTCCCAAATATTGTGTGCTATAGCTCACGCCATCGTGGGCCCGAGCCACAGGACACATATCGCCTAAAATTTATCGGGCCCATAAAACTAACCTAAGGAACAATAGTCACCGCCTCGCCATGATCGTTCCTCTTTTTTGGCGTTTTAGGGCTATAAAACTGAAATTCTGCCCGATTCCCAAATTTTTGTGTGGTATAGCCCATATCATTGTCTTAGGCCGGGGCCACAGAACCCGGATCGCCTAAATTTTGCCG
The DNA here is from genome assembly GCF_001879085.1 of Nicotiana attenuata. Classification (NCBI taxonomy): domain Eukaryota; kingdom Viridiplantae; phylum Streptophyta; class Magnoliopsida; order Solanales; family Solanaceae; genus Nicotiana; species Nicotiana attenuata. The sequence goes on along the minus strand of NW_017675897.1, from coordinate 55,754 downwards.
GCACATAAAAACTGACCTAGGGTACAATAGTCACTGCCTCGCCATGACCGTTCCTCGTTTTTTAGCATTTTAGGGCATAAAACAGGAATTCTACCTGATTAGTTTTCGTGTCCTATAGCCCACACCATCGGCATGGGCCCGGGCCACCAGACCCAGATCGCCATAAAATTTTTCAGTATATGAAAAACGACATCAGGAACAATAGTCACAGCCTCACCATGACCGTTCCTCATTTCTTGGCGTTTTTGGGTCATGAAACTGGAATTCCGCCCGTTTTTCAGATTTTTGTGTGCCCGATTCCCAAATTTTCATGTGTTATAGCCCACGCCATTTACATGGGCCCAGGCTACCAAACCCAGGTCGCCAAAAAATTTCTTGCCCATAAAAACGACCTAAGGAACAATAGTCACTGCCTTGCCATGACCGTTCCTCGTTTTTTGGCGTTTTAGGGCTATAAAATTGGAATTCTGCCCGATTTTCAAATTTTCGTGTGCTATTGCCCAAGCCATCGGCATGGGATAGTCACCGCCTCGGCACGACATTCCTCATTTTTGGCGTTTTAGGGCCATAAAACAGGAATTCTACTAGATTCTCAAATTTTCGCGTGCTATTGCCCACGCAATCGGCATGGGACCGGGTCACTGGACTCGTATAGCCTAAAATTTTACTGGCCCACCAAAATCCACTTATGGAACAATAGTCACCGCCACGCCATGACCGTTCCTTGTTTTTTGGTATTTTAGGACCATAAGACAGGAATTACGCCTGATTTCCAAAATTTTTGTATGCTATAGCCCACGCCATCTGCATTGGTGCGGGCTACCAGACCCGGATCGCTTAAAAATTTGTCGACCAATCAAAAATGACCTAATGAACAATAGTCAGCGCTCGCCGTGACCATTCCTCGTTTTTGGTATTTTAGGGCCATAAAACTGGAATTTCTCTTAATTCCTAGATTTTTGTATACTATAGCCCATGCCATCAGCATGGGCCCGGGCCACCAGACCTGGATCGCCTAAAATTTGTCGGCCCATAAAAAACAACATAGGGAACAATAGTCACCTCCTGGCCATGACCGTTCCTTGTTTTTGGCATTTTAGGGCCATAAAACTGGAATTTCGCCCGATTTCAAAATTTTCGAGTGTTATAGCCCACGCCATTGGCATGGGCCGGGGCCAACGGACCCGGATTGCCTAAAATTTTGCCGGCTTATAGTTACCGTCTCTTCATGACCGTTCTTCGTTTTTTGGCGTTTTATGGCCGTAAAACTGAAATTCCATCTAATTCTCAGATTTTCGTGTGCGATAGCCCATGCCATCGGCATCGGCCGAGCCACAGGACCTTGATCGCCTAAATTTTTTTTCGGCCAATCAAAAATGACCTAATGAACTATAGTCACCGCCTCGCCATGATCGTTCCTCGTTTTTTGGCGCTTTAGAGTCATAAAACTAGAATTCCGCCCGATTCCATATTTTCGTGTTCTATTGCCCACGCCATCGGCATGGGCCCGGGCCACCGGACCCAGATTGCCTAATGTTTTGCCGGCCCGTCAAAAATTACCTAAGGAACAATAATCAGCGCCTCGCCGTGATCATTCCTCATTTTTTGGCGTTTAACACCCATAAAACTAGAATTTCGCCCGATTTCCAAATTTTTGTGTGTTAGATTCCAAGATTTTCGTGTGCTACAGCCCACGTCATCTGCATGGGCCCGAGCCACAGGACCCGGATCGCCTAAAATTTTGCCTCCCAATCAAAAACGACCTAATGAACAATAGTCACCGCCTCGCCATGATCGTTCCTCGTTTATTGGCATTTTAGGGCCACAAAATTGGAATTCCGCATGATTCCCAGATTCTTGTGTGTTGTAGCCCACGCCATCAACATTAGCCCGGGCCACCGAAGATCCCCTAAAATTTTTTTCGCCCATCAGAAACCGCCTGAGGAACAATAGTGACGCCTCGCCATGACCGTTCCTTGTTTATTGGCGTTTTAGGACCATAAAACTGAAATTTTGCTCGATTAACATATTTTTGTGTGTTATAGCGCACACCGTCAGCATGGTCCCGGACCACCGAACCCGGACCAAAGGATTAATAGTTACCACCTCGCCATGACCATTCCTCGTTTCCTAGATTTTGGTCTGCTATAGCCCATGCTATCATCATGGGACCGGGCCATCGGACCCGTATCGCCTAAAAAAATTCGGTCCATTAAAAATGACCTAAGGAACAATAGTCACCATCTCGCCCTGACCGTTCCTCGTTTTTTGGTATTTTAGGGCCATAAAATTGGAATTCTGCCTGATTCCCATATTTTCATGTGTTGTTGCCCACGCCATCAGCATGGGCCCGGGCCACCGGACCTGGATCACCTAATATTTTGCCGCCCTGTCAAAAACCACCTAAGAAACAATAATCACCGCCTCGCCATGACCATTACTCATTTTTTTTGCGTTTAAGGGCCATAAAACTAGAATTTCGCCCGATTTCCAGATTTTTGTGTGTCTGATTTCCAGATTTCCATGTGCTATAGCCCACGCCTTCTGCATGGGCCTAGGCCACTAGACCTAGATTGCCAAAAAAATTCCGGCCCATAACAAACGACCTAAGGAACAAAAGTCACCACCTCCCCATGACCGTTCCTCGTATTTTGGCATTTTATGGCCATAATACTCGAATTCTTCCCGATTCCCAAGATTTTGTGTGTTATAGACTATGCCATTAGCATGGGCTTGGGCCACCGGACATAGACCGCCAAAAATTTTGTAGGCCCATCAAAAATAACCTAAGGAACAATAGTCATCGACTCGCCATGTCCGTTCCTCTTTTTTTGGTGTTTTAGAACCATAAAACTCAAATTTTGCCTGATTCTTAAATTTTCGTGTGTTATAGCCCACGCCATCGATATAGGCCCGGGCAACCTGACGCGGATCCCCTAAAAACTTTCCTGGCCATCAAAAACCACTTAAGGTACAATAGTCACTGCCTCGCCATGATCGTTCCTCTTTTTTGGCGCTTTAGGGCCATAAAACTGGAATATCGCCCGATTCTCATATTTTCGCATGCCACGCCATTGGCATGGCCTAGGCCACCGGACCTCGATCGTCTATAATTTTATCGCCCATCAAAAACCACCTAAGGAACAATAGTCACCGCATCGCCATGACCATTCCACATTTTTTGGCGTTTAAGGGCCATAAAACTAGAATTCTACCCGATTTTTAGATTTTTGTGTGCCCGATTCCCATATTTTCGTGCGCTATAGCCCACGCCATCTGCGTGCGCCCGAGCCACCGAATCCGAATCACCTAAAATTTTGCCGGCTGAAACTCCGCCCGATTCCCAAATTTTTGTGTGTTATTGCCCACACCATTGTCATGGGCCCGAGCCAACAAACCCGGATCGCCTAAAATCTTACCGACACATATAAAATGACCTAAGGAACAACAGTTACTGCCTTGCCATGACCATCCCTCAGTTTTTGGTGTTTAAGGGCTGTAAAACAGGAATTCCGCCCGTTTGCCAAATTTCGTGTGCTATAGCCCACACCATCGGCATGGGCCTAGGCCACCAGACACGGATTGCCTAAAAGTTTTCCAGCGAATGAAAAACGACCTCAAGAACAATAGTCACCGCCTCACCATGACCGTTCCTCATTTTTGGGCGTTTTAGGGCCATAAAACTGGAATACCGCCCGTTTCCAAGATTTTTGTGGGCCCGATTCCTAAATTTTCATGTGTTATAGCCCACGCCATCTGCATGGGCCCGAACCACCAAACACGGATCGCAAAAAAAATTTCCGGCCCATAAAAAATGGCATAAGGAACAATAGTCACCGCCTCGGCATGACCGTTCCTTGTTTTTTGGCGCTGTAGGGCCATAAAACTCGTATTCTGCCCGATTCCCAAATTTTTGTGTGCTATGGCCCACGCCATCGGCATGGGCCCAGGACACCGGATCCTGATCGACTCAAGTTTTGCCTGCCTATAAATAATGACCTAAGGAACAATAGCCACTACCTCGCCATGACCATTCCTCGTTTTTGGCGTTTTAGGGCCATAAAATAAGAATTCCGCCCTATTCCCAAATTTTCGTGTGCTATTGCCCAAGCCATCGGCATGGGACCGGGCCACCGGTCCTCTATCGCCTATAATTTTACTGGCCCACCAAAAATCACTTATGGAACAATAGTCACTGCCTCGCCATGAACGTTCCTCGTATTTCGGCGTTTTAGGACCATAAAACAAGAATTCCGCCCGATTCCTAGATTTTCGTGTGCTTTAGCCCACGCCATTGTCATTGTTTTGGGTCACCTGACCCGGATGGCCTAAAATTTTGCCGGCACACCAAAAGTAACCTAAGATATAATAGTCACCGGCTCGCCATGATTGTTCCTCATTTTTTAGCTTCTTAGGGCCATAAAATAGGAATTCTGGTTGATTTCCAGATTTCGTATGCTATAGCCCACGCAATCGGCATGGACCCGGACCACAGGACATGGATCGCCTAAAATTTTTCTGTCCCATTAAAAACCACCTAAGGAACTATATTTACCGCCTAGCCATGACCTCTCCTAGTTTTTTGGCGTTTTAGCGCCATAAAATTAAAATTTCACCCGATTCTTAGATTTTCGTGTGATATAGCTCACGCCATCGGCATGAGATCGAGCCACAGAACCCGGATCACCTAAACATTTGCTGGCACATAAAAATGACCTAAGAAACAATAATCACTCCTCGTCATGACCATTTTTCATTTTTTGGCGTTCTAGGAGTATAAAATCAAAATTCTGCACGCCAGATTTTCGTGGCATGGGCCCGGGCCACCGGACCCGGATCGCTTAAACTTTTGCCCGCGAATAAAATACGACCTCAGGAACAATAGTCATTGCCTCCCAAGGATCGTTCCTCATTTTTTTGGTGTTTTAGGGCCATAAAACTGGAATTTCGCCCGTTTTCCAGATTTTCATGTGTTGTAGCCCACGCCATCTGTATGGGCCCGGGCCACTAAACTCGGATTGCCAAAAGTTTCCAGCCCATATGGCCTAAGGAACAATAGTCACCGCCTCGCCATGACCGTTCCTCGTTTATTGGCATTTTAGGGCCATAAAACTGGAATTTTGCCCGATTCCCAAATTTTCTTGTGTTATGGCCCACGCCATCGGCATAGGCCCATACCACCGTACCCGTATCACCTATAATTTTGCCGGCCCATCAAAAATGACCTAAGGAACAATTTTCACCGCCTCGCCATGAACGTTCCCCTTTTTGGTGTGTTAGGGCAATATAACAGGAATTTCGCCCGATTCCCAAATTTTTGTGTATTGCCCACGCCATCGACATGGGACCGGGCCACCGGACCCGTATTGCCTAAAATTTTATCGGCCTACCAAAACCTACTTATGGAACAATAGTCATCGCCTCGCAATAATCGTTTCTCATTTATTTGGCATTTTAGGACCATAAATCTAGAATTCCGCCCGATTCCCTGATTTGCGTGTGCTATAGCCCAGCCCATCTGCATTGGCGCGGGCTACCGGACCCGGATAGCCTAAAATTTTGTCGGCCAATCAAGAATGACCTAATGAACTATAGTCACCGCCTTGCCATGACCGTTCCTCATTTTTTTGGCGTTTAGCACCACAAAACTGAATTTTGCCTGATTCCAAGATTTTCGTGTGTTATAGCCCAAGCCATCGACATGGGCCCCCGCTACTGGACTTGGATCACCTAAAATTTTTACGGCCCATCAAAAATGACCCAAGGAACTGCCTCGCCATGACCGTTCCTTATTTTTGGCATTTAGGGCAATAAAACTGGAATTCAGCCTGATTCCCATATTTTGTATGCTATAGCCCAAGCCATCAGCATGGGCCCGGGCCACCGAACCCGGATCGCCTAAAATTTTGTCGGCCGGTAAAAGAAGACCTAAGGAACAATAGTCACCGCCTCGCCAAGACCGTTCCTCGTTTTTCACGTTTTTGGGCCATAAAACAGGAATTCCGTTCGATTCCCAATTTTTCGTATGTTATTACCCACGCCATTGGAATGGGACCCGACCACCGGACCCGGATTGCCTAAAATTTTGCCGGCCCACCATAACCCACCTATGGAACAATAGTCATCGCCTCGCCATGAGCGTTCCACGTTTTTGGCGTTTTAGGGCCATAAAACTAGAATTTCGCCCGATTCCCTAATTTTCGTGTGATATAGCCCATCGCCATCTGCATGGGCCCAGGTTATCGGACCCGAATCGCCTAATATTTTGTCGGCCAATGAAAAATGAATAAATAAACAATAGTCACTGCCTCACCATGATCATTTCGCATTTTTTTGGAATTTCAGAGCCATAAAACTGGAATTCTGCTTGATTTTTAGATTTTTCATGTGCTATAGACTACGCCATCGACATGGGCACAAGCCGCCAGACCAGTATCGCCTAAAATTTTGCAAACCCATCAAAAACCACATAAGGAAAAATAGTCACACGTGTCTCCATGAGTGTTCTTCATTTTTTGGTGTATTAGGGCCATAAAACTAGAATTATGCCTGATTCCATGATTTTCGTGTGCTATAGCGGCCCAGGACAACGAATCTGGATCGCCTAAAAATTTCCGGCATATAAAAAATTATCTAAGGAACTATATCCACTGCCTCGCCATGACCATTCCTTGTTTTTTGGTGTTTTAGGGCTATAAAACTGGAATTCCGCCCGTCTGCCAAATTTTCGTGTGCTAAAGCCCACGCCATAGGCATGGGCCCGGGCCACCGAACACTAATCGCCTAAAAGTTTGTCGGCAAATGATAAACGACCTTAGGAACAATAGTCACCGCCTCACCATGACCGTTGCTCGATTTTGGGCTCTTTAGGGCCACAAAAATTGGAATACCGCTTGTTTCCCAGATTTTTGTGTGCCCGATTCCCAGATTTTCATGTGTTACATACCACGCAATCTGCATGGGCCCGGTGCACTAAACAAGGATCGCCAAAAATTTCCAGACCATAAGAAACGACCTAGGAATAATAGTCACCGCATAACCATGACCATTCCTCATGTTTTTGGTGTTTTAGGGCTATAAAACTGGAATTCTGCTCGTTTGCAAGATTTTCGTTTGCTATAGCCCACGCCATTGGCATGGGCCCCGACCACTGGACACGGATTGCCTAAAAATTTGCCGGCAAATGAAAAACGACCTTTGGAACATTAGTCACCACCTCACCATGATCGTTCCTCATTTTTGGGCATTTTAGGGCCATAAAACTAGAATACCGCCTGTTTCCCAGATTTTGTGTACCCGATTCCCATATTTTCATGTGTTATAGGCCACGCCATCTGCATGAGCCCGGGCCTCCAAATATGGATCGCCAAAAAAAATTCCAGCCCATAAGAAACGACCTAAGGAACAATAGCCACCGCCTCGCCATGATCGTTCCTCGTTTTTTGGCATTTTAGGGCCATAAAACAGGAATTCTACCCGATTCCCAATTTTTGTGTGCAATCCACGCCATCGGCATGGGACTGGGCTACCGGACCCATATCGCCTAAAATTTTACCGGCCCATCAAAACCCACTTATGGAACAATAGTCACCGCCTCGCCATGACCGTTCCTCATTTTTTAGCGTTTTAGGACCATGAAACTGGAATTCCGCCCGATTCTCAAATTTTCATGTGCTAGCCCACGCCATTGGCTTTGGTGCGGGATACCGGATCCGGGTCGCCTAATTTTTTTTGGCCAATAAAAAATGACCTAATGAACAATATTCACCGCCTCGCCATGACCGTTCTTCGTTTATTGGCATTTTAGGGCCATAAAACTGGAATTCTTCCCGATTCCGAGATTTTCGTGTGCTATAGCCCACGCCATCGGCATGGGCCTGGGTCACCTGAACCTGATCGCCTAAAATTTTTCTGACACATCAAAAATAACCTAAGGCACAATAGTCACAGCCTCACCATGACCGTTCCTCGTTTTTTGTCTTTTTAGGGCCATAAAACAGGAATTCCACTCGATCCCGGACTCGGATCGCCTAAAATTTTACCGGCCCATCAAAACACACCTAAGGAACTGTAGTTACCACCCATCCATGACCATTTCTCATTTTTTGGCGTTTTAGCACCATAAAATTGAAATTCTGCCCGATTCTTAAATTTTCGTGTGCTATAACTCACGCTATCAGCGTGAGATCGAGCCACCGAATCCGGATCGCCTAAAATTTTGTCGGCACATCAAAAATGACTAAAGAACTATAGTCACTACCTCGCCATGACCGTTCCTCATTTTTGGCGTATTAGGGCTATAAAACCAAAATCCTGCCCGTTTGCTAGATTTTCGTGTGCTATAGCCCACGCCATCGGCATGGGCCTGGGTTGCCAGACCCGGATCGCCTAATCTTTTTCCTGCGAATAAAGAATGACCTCAGGAACAAAGTCACCGCCTTACTATGACCGTTCCTCGTTTTGGGCGTTTTAGGGCTATTAAACTGGAATTCCGCCGGTTTTCCAGATTTTTGTGTGCCCGATTTCCAGGTTTTCATGTGTTATAGCCCATGCCATCTGTATGGGCCCGGGCCACTAGACCCATATCGCCTACAATATTGTCGTCCCATTAAAAACGACCTAAGGAACGATAGTCACCTCTTCGCCATGGTCGTTCCTAGTTTTTTGGCGTTTTAGGGCCATAAAACTGAAATTTCGCCCGATTCCTAGATTTTCATGTGCGATAGCCCGCGCCATCTGCAAGGGCTCGGGCCACCGGTCCCAGATCGCCTACAACTTTTGCCGACCCATAAAAAACTACCTAAGGAATAATAGTCACCGTCTCGCCAAGATTATTCCTCACTTTTTGGCGTTTTTAGGGCCATAAAATTGGAATTCCTCCCGATTCCCAGATTTTCGTGTGCTATAGCCCACGATGTCTACATGGGCCCGGACTCTAAACCCGTATCGCCAAAAATTTTATCGGCCCATCAAAGCCGATCTAAGAAACAATAGTCACCGCCTTCCTATGACCGTTCCTTGTTTTTTGGAGTTTTAGGGCAATAAAACTAGAATTTCGCCCGATTCCCAGATTTTCGTGTGCTATGGCCTACACCATCGGCATGGGCCTGGGTCACCGGAGCAAGATCGCTAAAATTTCCCCAGCCCATCTAATATGACCTAAGAAATAATAGTCACCACCTCGCCATGACCGTTCCATATTTTTTGGTATTTTAGGGCCATAAAATTGGAAGTCCGTCCGATTCTCAAATTTTCGTATGGTATAGCCCACACCATCGGCATGGGCCCTGGCCACCGGACCCGAATTGCCTAAAATATTACTGGCCCATTAAGAACCACCTAAGGAACAATAGTCACCGCCTCGCCATGACCGTTCCTCATTTTTGGCGTTTTAGGGCCACTAAACTGGAATTCCGCCCGACTCTCACATTTTCATATGCTACAGCCCACACCATCTACATGGGTCCGAGCCACCAGACCCGGATCGCCTAATATTTTATCGGCGTATCAAAAACCACCTAAAGAAAAATAGTCACCCCCTCGCCATGACCTTTCCTCTTTTTTAGCCGGTTTAGGGCCATAAAACTAAAATTCAGCCCGATTCTCAAATTTTCGTGTGTGCCATCAGCATGGCCCGGCTACCGCACCTGGATCGCCTAAAAGTTTTCCAACCTATCAAAGACGACCTAAGGAACAATTGTCACCACGTCTCCATGAATATTCCTCATTTTTGGCATTTTAGGGCATAAAATTGGAATTACGTCCTTCCCTAAATTTTCGTGTGCTACAGCACACACCATCGGCATGGGCTTTGGCCACCGGACCCGGATCGCCTAAAATTTAGCCGGCCTCTAAAAAACTACATAGAGAATAACAATCACCGCATCGCCATGACCTTTCCTCATTTTTTGGTATTTTAGGACCATAAAACTGGAATTTTTCCCGGTTTCTAAATTTTCATGTGCTATCGGCATGGCATGGGCCACCGGACCCGGATCACCTAAAATTTTGCCGTCGCATCAAAAATCACCTAAGCAAAAATAGTCACTGCCTCGCTATGACCGCTCCTTGTTTTTTGGCTTTTTAGGGCCAGAAAACTAGAATTCTGCCCGATTCCCAGATTTTCGTGTGATATTACCCACGCCATCGGCATGGGCCCGGGCCACCAGACCCGAATCGCCTAAAATTTGTCCGTCCCATCAAAGATAACCTAAGGAACAATAGTCACTGCCTCGCCATGAGTCTTCCTTATTTTTTGGCATATTAGGGCCATAAAACAATAATTCCGCCTTATACCAAGATTTTCGTGTGCAATAGCCCACGCCATCGGCATGGGCCCGGGCCACCGGACCTGGATCGCCGAAAAGTTTTCCAGCCCATCAAAGACGACCTAAGGAACAATAGTCGCCACCTCGCCACGACATTTTCTTCATTTTATGGCTTTTAGGGCCATAAAACTAGAAGTTCACCTAATTCCCTGATTTTCAAGTTCTATAGCCCACGCCATCGGCATGGGCCCTAGCATCGGACCCGAATCGCCTAAAATTTCTGGCACATCAAAACCACCTAAGGAACAATAGTCACTGCTTTACCATGATCATTCCTTATTTTTTGGCATTTTAGGGCCATAAAACTGGAATTTCGTCTGATTTCCAGATTTCGTGTGTTAGCCCGCCATCGCCATGGGGCCGGGACACTGCACTCGGATCGCCTATAATATTGGCGGCCTATCAAAAACCACCTAAGGAAAAATAGTCACCACCTCGCCATGACCATTCCTTGTTATTAGCATTTTAAGGCATTAAAACTAGAATTCCGTCCGAATCTAGATTTTCGTGTGATATAGCTCATGCCTTCTGCATGCGACCGTGCCACAGCACCCAGATCGCCTAAAATCTTGCCAGCCCATCACAAAACTACCCAAGAAACAATAGTCACCGTCTCGCCATGACTGTTTCTCGTTTTTTGGCGTTTTAGGGCCATACAACTGGAATTTTGCCCTATTCCCAGATTTTTGTGTGCTATAGCCCACGCCATCGGCATGGACCAGACTCGGATCGCCTTAAATTTTGCCGGCTCATCAAAAAACACCTAAGGAACAATAATCATCGCCTCGACATGATCGTTTCTCATTTTTTTGGTGTTTTAGGGCCATAAAACTGGAATTCCGCCCGATTCCAGAATTTTTGTGTGCTATAGCCCACGCCATCAGCATGGGCCCGGCCAGCGGACCCGGATCCCCTAAAATCTTGACGTCCCATAAAAATAACCTAAGAAATAATATTCACCGCCTCGCCATGACCGTTTCTTGGTTTTGGCGTTTTAGGGCCATAAAACTAGATCCGCCCGATTATTAGATTTTCGTATGCTAGCCCACGACATCGGCATGGGCCCGTGCCACATGGCCTGGATCGCCTAAAATTTCGTCTGCCCATAAAAAACCACCTAAGAAAAATTGTCACTGCCTCGCCTTGACCGTTCCTTATTTTTTGGCGTTTTAGGGTAATAAAACTGGAATTCTGCCCGATTCCCAGTTGTTTGTGTGCGATAACCCACGCCATCAGCACGGGCCTAGACCAACGGACCCGGTACGCCTAAAATTTTGCCGACCCATCAAAAACGACATAAGGAATAATAGTCACCGCCTCACCATGATCTTTCCTCGTTTTTTGGCGTCTTAGGGCCATAAAAGTAAAATTCCGCCTGATTCTCCGATTTTCGTTTGCTATTGCCCACGCCATCAACATGGGTCTGTGCCAACGAACCCGGTTCGCCTAAAATTTTGTCGGCCCATCAAAAATCATCTAAGGATAAATAGTCACTGCCTCGCTACTATCGTTCCTCGATTTTTTTGGTCCATAAAACGTGAATTCTGCTTGATTCCTAGATTTTTGTGTGCTATAGACCACGCCAGCGGCATGGGCCCTGGCCTCTGGACCCGGATCGCGTAAAATTTTGCTGGCCTATCAAAACCAACCTAAAGAACAATGTCATTGCCTCGCCATGACCTTTCCTCATTTTTTGGCGTCTTAGGGCCATAAAACTGGAATTCCGCCTCATTCCCAGATTTTTGTGTACTATAACCCATGCCATCGGCATGGACTCGGACCACCTGACCTGGTACGCCTAATTTTTTGCCGACCCATCAAAACGATATAGGGAATAAAAGTCACTGCCTCGACATGACCTTTCCTAGTTTTTAGCGTCTTAGGGCCATAAAACATGAATTCCACCCAATTTCCTTATTTTCGTTTGCTATTGCCCACGCTGTCTGCATGGGTCCAGGCCACCGAACCCGGATCGCCTAAAATTTTGTCGGTCTATCAAAAACAACCTAAGGATAAATAGTCACTACCTCGCCATGGCAGTTCCTCGATTTTTGGTGTTTTAGGGTCATAAAACGGGAATTGCGCTCGATTCCTAGATTTTATGTGCTATAGCCCACGCCATTGGCATAGGCCCAGGCCACCGGACCCGGATCGCCTAAAGTTTTGCCGGCCCATGAAAAACCACCTAAGGAAAAATTTCACCGCCTCTCCATGACCCTTCATTATTTTTTTGGGGTCTTAGGGCCATAAAACTAGAATTCCACCCGATTCTCAGATTTTTGTGTGCTATAGCACACGCCATCGGCATAGGCCCTATTCATCGAGCCTCGAATGCCTAAAATTTTGGCGACCCATCAAAACCACCTATGACACAATAGTCATCGCTTCACTATGACTATTCCTCATTTTTAGCATTTTAAGTCCATAAAACTAGAATTCCGCCTAATCCTTATTTTTTGTTTGCTATAGCCCACGCCATCGACATGGATCCGGGCCACTAGACCCGGACGCCAAAAAATTTGCTGGCCCATCGAAAACCACCTAAGGAACAATTGTCACCACCTCGCCATGGCTGTTCCTCGGTTTTGGTGTTTTAGGGCCATAAAACGGGAATTCCGTTCGATTATCAGATTTTTGTGTGCTATAGCCCACGCCATCGGCATGGGCCCTTGCCACCGGACCTGGATTGACTAAATTTTTGCCTGCCCATCAAAACCCACCTAAGGAACAATGTCACCGCCTCGCCATGACCTTTCCTCATTTTTTGGCGTCTTAGCGCAATAAAGCTGGAATTCCGCCCAATTCCTAGATTCTTGACTGCGATAACCCACGCCATCGGCATGGACCGGGTTCACCGGACCTCGATCGCCTAAAATTTTATGGCCCATCAAAATCGACCTAAGAAACTATAGTCACCGCCTCGCGGTGACCGTTCCTCATTTTTTGGCATCTTAGGGCCATAAAACTAGAATTCCGCCCGATTCCCACATTTTCGTGTGCATAACCCACGCCATTGGCATAGGCCCGTGCCACCGGACCCGGATGGCCTAAAATTTTGTCGGCCCATCAAAAACCACCTAAGAAATAATTTTCACCACCTCGCCATGACCGTTCCTCATTTTTTGGCATTTTAGGGCAATAAAATTAGAATTTCGCCTCATTCCCAGATTTTCGTGTACTATAGCCCACGCCATCGGCCTAGGCCTGGCCACCAGACCCGGATCGCCTAAAATTTTGCCGGCTCATCAAAAACGACCTTAGGAACAATGGTTATTGCCTCGCTATGACCGTTCCTCATTTTTTGGTGTTTTAGGACCATAAACAGAAATTCCGACCGATTCCGAGATTTTTGTGTACTAGCCCACGCCATCGCCATGGGCCTGGGTTACCGGAACCGGATTGCCTAAAAATTTGCCGGCCCATCAAAAACCACCTAAGGAACAATAGTCACCGCCTTGCCATGATCGTTCCTCGTTTTTTGGCATTTTTAGGGCCATAAAAGTGGAATTCTACTCAATTTCTAGATTTCCGTGTGCTATAGCCTATGCCATTGGCATGGGCTCGGGCCACCGGTCCCGGATCACCGAAAAATTTTTCGTCCCATCAAAAACGAATTAAGGAACAATAAACACTGCCTCGCCATGATTCCTCATTTTTTTGCGTTTTAGGCCCATAAAAATAGTTTTCCACCCGATTCCCGATTTTTATGTGCTATAACCCACGCCATCGGCATGGGCCCAGGCCACCGGAACCCGATCGCCTAAAATTTTTACGGCCCATCTAAAACGACCCAAGAAACAATAGTCACTGCCTCGCCATGACCGTTTCTCATTTTTTGGCATCTTCGGGCCATAAAACTAAGATTCCGCCCGATTTCCACATTTTCGTGTGCTATTACCCACGCCATCGTCATAGGCCCAGGTCACCAGACCCAGATTGCCTAAAATTTTGTCGATCGATCAAAACTACGCCATGACCGTTCCTCATTTTCTGGCATTTTAGGGCAATAAAATTGGAATCCGTCCGATTCCCAAATTTTCTTGTGCTATAGCCCACGTCATCGGCATGGGCCCTGGCTACCAGACCCGGATTACCTAAAATTTAGTCGGCTTATCAAAACGACCTAAGGAACAATATTTATCGCCTCGCCATGACCGTTCCTCATTTTTTGGCGACTTAGTGCCATAAAATTGGAATTTCGCCCCATTCCTAAATTTTCGTGTGCTATAACCCACACCATCGGCATGGGCCCGGGTCACCGAACCCGAATTGCCTAAAAAACTTTTTTTGCCCATCAAAAACTACCTAAGGAATAATATTCACGGCCTCGCCATGACCGTTCTTCATTTTTTGGCGTTGTAGAGCCATAAACAGGAATTTCGCCCGATTTCAAGATTTTTGTGTGCTAGCCCACGCCATCACCATTGGCCTTGGCAACTGGACCCGGATAGCCTAAAATTTTTCCGTCCCATCAAAAACCACCTAAGGAACAGTAGTCACTGCCTCGCCATGACCGTTCCTTAGTTTATGGCGCTTTAGGGCCATAAAAGTAGTATTCTGCCCGATTCTCACATTTCTATGTGCTATTGCCCACGGCATAGGCATGGCCGGGACCACCCGACCTGGATCACCTAAAATTTTACTGGCCCATAAAACGATCTAAGGAATAATAGTACCGCCTCGCCAACACCGTTCCTCATTTTTTGGCATTTTAGGGCCATAAAACTGGTACTTCGTTCGATTCCAAGTTTTTTGTGTGCTATAGCCCATGCCATCGGCATGGGCTTGCGCCACTGGATCCGGATCGCCTAGAATTTTGCTGGCCCTTCAAAAATAACCTAAGGAATAATAGTCACCGCCTCACCATGGTCGATGCTTATTTTTTGGCGTTTAGGGCCATAAAACTGGAATTTCCCCCGATTCCCAGAATTTCGTGTGCTATAGCCCATGCCATCGGCATGGGCTCTGGCCACCGGACCCGGATCGCCTAAAATTTTGTCGGCTCAACAAAAAAGGCCTAAGGAACAATAGTTATTGCCTCGCCTTGACCTTTCCTCGTTTTTTGGCGTTTTAGGGCCATAAAACTGGAATTCCGCCTGATTAGTAGATTTTCGTGTGATATAGCCCACACCATCTGCATGGGCCTGAGCCACCAGATTCGGATCGCCTGAAATTTTGTGGGCCCATCAAAAATGACCTTAGTAACAATAGTCACTACCTTTCCATGACCGTTCCTCGTGTTTTGGCGTTTTAGGTCAAAAAAATTTGATTTTCACCTGATTCCTATATTTTCGTGTGTTATAGCCCATGCCATCTATATGCATCCGGCCGACTAGAATCGCCTCAAATTTATCCAGACCATAAAAATGACCTATGACAAAATACTCATCGCTTCACCATGACCGTCCCTCGTTTTTTGGCATTTTAGGGCCATAAAATTGGAATTTTGCCTGATTTCCAGAATTTAGTATGCTATAGCCCAGACCATCTGCATGCATACGGAAGACCAAACCCGAATTGCCTAAAATTTAGCCGGACCATAAAAAACGACCTAAGGGAAAAACATTCATCGCTTCGCCATGATTGTTCCTCGTTTTTTAGCGTTTAGGGCCATAAAACTAGAATTTTGTCCGATTCTCACATTTTCGTGTTCTATAGCCCACGCCATCTGCATGCATCTAGGCGACCGTACCCGAATCGCCTAAAATTTTGTCAAGCCCTCAAAAATGACCTAAGGAACAATAGTCATCACTTATCGATGACCGTTCCTCGTTTTTTGGTATTTTAGGGCCATAAAACTAGAATTTCGACCGATTCATAAATTTTTGTATGCTATAGCCCAACCCATCTGCAAATATCTGGGCATCCGGACCTGAATCGCCTAAAATTTTGTCGGACAATAAAAAATGACCTAAGGAACAATAGTCATCGCTTTGCCATGACTGTTCCTCATTTTTTGGATTTTTAGGGCCATAAACTGGAATTTTGCCCGTTTTCCAAATTTTCATGTGCTATAGCCCACGCCATCTGCATGCATCTGGGCGACGGGACCCGAATCGCCAATTATTTTGTCGTTTAATAAAAAACAACCTAAGGAATAATAGTATTCGCTTTGCCTTGATCGTTCCTCATTTTTTGATATTTTAGGGCCATAAACTGGAATTCCGCCCGATTCTAAGATTTTCTTGTGCTATAGCCCATGTCATCTTCATGCATCCGGTGGACCGGACCCGAATCGGTTAAAATTTATTCGGACCATAAAAACGACCTATGGAACAATAGTCATCGCTTCTCTATGACCGTTCCTCATTTTTTGGCATTTTAGGGCCATAAAACTAAATTTTCGCCCGATTCTCAAATTTTCGTGTCCTATAGCCCAGGCCATCTACATGCATCCGGGAGACCGGACCCAAATTGCCTAAAAATTTGCCGGACCATGAACAACAGTCTATGGTAAAATAGTCATCGTTTCCCCATGTCCATTCTTCGTTTTCGACGTTTTAGGGCCATGAAAACTTGGATTTCGCCCGATTCTTAGATTTTCTTGTATAGCCCACGCCATCTGCATGTATTCGGACGATCGGACCCGAATCACCCAAAATTTTATCGGCCCGTCAAAAATCACCAAAGGAAAAATAGTCATCGCTTCGCCATGACTGTTCCTCGCTTTTTGGTTTTTTACGGCCATAAAACCGAAATTTCGACCGATCCTAAATTTTCGTGTGCTACAGCCCACGCCTTCTGCATGCATCCGAGTGACCGGACCCGAATTGCCTAAAATTTTGTCGGACCATAAAAAATGACCTAAGGAATAATAGTCATCGCTTTTCCATGATCGTTCCTTGTTTTTTGGTGTTTTAGGGCCGTAAAACTGAAATTTCTCTTGATTCCTAGATTTTCGTATGCTATAGCCCATGCCTTCTGCATGCATCTAGGCGAATAGACCCGGATCGTCAAATATTTTTTCTACCCATAGAAAACGACCTAAGGAACAATAGTCATTGCTTCGCCTTGATTGTTCCTCATTTTTTGGCCTTTTTGGGCTATAAAACTGGAATTCCGCCCGATTCTCAGATTTTCGTGTGCTATACCACCCCATCTGCATGCATTCGGCCGAAAGGACCAGAATAATCTAAAATTTTGTCGGACCATCAAAGATGACCTAAGGAGAAATAGTCATTGCTTCTCCATGACCGTTCCTCATTTTTGGCATTTTTCGACCATAAAAATAGAATTCTGCCCGATTCCCAGATTTTCGTGTGTTATAGCTCATGCCATTTGCATGCATCTGGGTGACCGGACTCGAATCGCCTAAAATTTTGTCGGTCCATCAAAAAACGATCTAAGAAACAATAGTCATGCTTTGCCATGACCATTCCTCCTTTTTTTGCATTTTAGGGCCATAAAACTAAAATTCCGCCCGATTCCTACATTTTTGTGTGCCATGCATCCGAGTGGCCGGACGAATCACCTAAAATTTAGTCGGACCATTCAAAACGATATAAGGATCAATAATCATCGTTTTGCCATGACCGTTACTCTTTTTTTGGCATTTTAGGGCCATAAGACTGGAATTCCGCCAGATTCTCAGATTTTCGTATGCCATAGCCCACGCTATCTACATGCATCCGGGCGATCGAACTCGAATTGCATAAAAATTTTGCCAGATCATCAAAAATGACCTAAGGAACAATAGTCATCGCTTTTCCATGACCGTTCCACGTTATATGGTATTTTAAGGCCATAAAACTGGAATTACATCCGATTTCCTAATTTTCGTGCGCTGTAGCCCATGCCATCAATAAGCATCCGGACGACGGGAACTGAATCGCCTAAAATTTGCCGGCCTATCAAAAATGATCAAAGGAACAATAGTCATCGCTTCGCCATGATTGTTCCTCGTTTTTTGGCGTTTTAGGGCCATAAAACTAGAATTCTGTCTGATTCTCAGATTTTCGTGTGCTATAGCACACGCCATCTGCAAGCATCCGGACAACAAGACCTGAACGCCTAAAATTTTGCTGGCCCATAAAAAATTACCTAAGGAACAATAGTCAATTCTTTGCCACGACCGTTCCTTATTTTTTGGCGTTTAGAGCCATAAAATTGGAATTCCACCTTATTCCCAGATTTTTGTGTGCTATAACCACCCCATCTGCATGCTCTGGGCGACAGGACCAGAATCGCATAAAATTTTGCCGGACCATCAAAAACGACCAAAGTAACAATAGTCATCGCTTCGCCATGACTGTTCATCATTTTTTAGTGTTTTTGGGCCATAAAACTAGAATTCCGCCTGATTCCCAAATTTTCGTGTGCTATAGCCCCCGCCATCTCTATGTATCCAGGCGACCGGACCCCCAATCGCCTAAAATTTTCCCGACCCATGAAAAATGACCTAAGGAACAATAGTCATCACTTTTCCATGATTGTTCCTCGTTTTT